>NC_142799.1:14422813-14723438 GCF_049724085.1 Artemia sp. Qi Xiang Cuo
TTGGAAAATCTTAGGTCCATTTCTTAGGTGCTTAAATCCAAATTAGGTCCAAATCTTAGGGGAACATTTGAATTACCAACCCGAGATGTTTCCACAAATGAAGCGTAGAGAAATATACAAGTGTTCGTGGTGGAGGCAGGTAGATAGTCTGCAAAAATGAAATTAATGTTTCCGGCACTTTTGCCATTGATTACATTGAGCTTTAAGCCAAGAACCTCCTTTAGATTATCATTGAGAATAAGCTTTTCACTAGCAATTGGCGAACTAATGTTTATTACTATTATTTAAATTTAAAAGAACACTCACCGGAAAATGATCTGACATATCAGACAAAATTACTGACGATTTTTCAGCATCAAATAAAACAGGAGAAAAAAATATATTATCTAATAATGTAGCTGTATTAGCTGTAACTCTTGTCGGCAGAGAAATACTTGGAAGAAAATTAGAACACAACATCATAGTTAAAAACTCCTTATTATTTCCAACATCGAGATTCAAAAGATCAAAATTAAAATCACCCGAAATAATAACCGGTTTTTTCAACGCTTCCAGATTTTTCAACAGCGGTTGAAAATAATAACCGGTATATATATATATATATATATATATATATATATATATATATATATATATATATATATATATATATATATATATATATATATATATATATATATATATATATATATATATATATATATATATATATATAATATGAAATAAATTTTGCAGGGCCCTTTCAACATATTAAGGAGCGACCCGGCTCAATAGTAACCGAAACTCTGAAAAAAAATTTTTATACCAATAGATATATCAAAAGAATTGGCTTATTATTTTGATTTCAAATATATATAAGTTTCATTAAATTTCAGCAGTTTAGGTTACTATTGAGCGGGGTTGCTCCTTAATATGTTGAAAGGGCCCTGCAAAAATGTTTTCATATTATATATACACACACACACATATATATATATATATATATATATATATATATATATATATATATATATATATATATATACAAAAATTTTTGGGGAAATTGACATCCTAAGATTTTCCTAAAAATCGATCTAAAAAAAATTTTTACGGATAGGTTGAGATATAAGCTAGATCTGTTTTGAATGAATATTTTTCGTATGAAATGGTGATCCCTTTAACAGCTCTTTCCCTATACTCCCAACATCAATCTGGCTCTTGTCCATGCCTTACGGCTGAACTAAAACCTTCAAATTCATTTTGGCTGATCGTTTGTGTCCAAGAGTTACTAACCGTAAAAATTCATATTTTGCTGTGTTATTTTTTTTTTTATTTTTTTTTACGGGTAGGCTGAGATATAAGCTAGTTTTGTTTTGAACGAATGTTTTTCGTATGAAATGGTGATCCCTCCAACAGCTCTTTCCTTATACTTCCAACATCAAACTTTCTGCAGAAAACCTTTACGTTGTTTACGTCTTTTAAATTGAAAACGTGAGGTGATTTTCAATATGTATGATTTGAGGCATGAAGTTGGCTCTTCGTTCCTCTAACCCCCATTATCCCAACTGTTTTTTTATGAGAAATATTCGCGTGTTGAATCTTATTTTAACTAGACTCGCGAAAGGGTTTTCAGTTTATTTGGTTAGAGACCCAAAGTGGATCAGTGGCCTTTCTTGCATAACGTGCTTAGTGAGATATACGCCACTTCAAGTTAATATTAACACCCAATGAAGAGGTGCTCGAAGGATCAGTGGATTTCTTGGATGGAAATTCCCAGGAATGGAGATGATGCCCTGACATAGATTTTTACCTGTGACGGGTTTAGAGCCAAGCATTTTCATGTCACCTCCTACCTATGTATTGGTGGACTAAGACTGGTAGAAGCAGGGGCACAATGGGCACTGGTAGCATTATTAGTAAGAGAGCTCAATGCAGTGTAGATCTAAAATGTAGAATAGCCAAGGTACAGGTTTTTTTTTTCTTAGTTGGATGAATATAAGGATAATTTTTCGACCCTAGGGTAGGATTCTTAAAGCCACCAGTAATGAAGGTGTATTGCTCTGAGGTGTAGGTGTTCGGAAATATTTGTCAATATGTTTTAGAGAGGGAACGTCTAAGGACCGTTTTAGGTAGCAAATTGAACGAGCGCAAATCAAACACTGAACAAAAAGCTGTAACAGGGATGCATAATTAAGGGGTTACTGGAATTGGCCAATTCAGCAATGGAACTTGCGACTTTCAAGCAAATACGACTTAATTATTAGATACCGTATTTTGTTCAAGAAAATAGTATGATTGCAACGATTTTCTGTTCAACTACAAATGGGTTTCAGCTAAAACTGTAAAAATAAACTAAAAGTATAGCAAACATGTCAGAATTTATGCTTCCAGAACAGAAGATTTCTGAAAGAGCAAAATGTTTGTACACGTTAGATTGAAATTTTCTTCTGTTATTTGGTGTAACACGGCCAAGCGGGACACGACTAACGGAGAACCGATTTGTGCCTGACATCATCATTGGTACGTACGCCTAACAGCTTGGTTAGTTTTTTATCCTAGTAATTTGAATTCTCTTAAATCTCTTGCAATCTTAAAAATAATAGGCCTAAGATTGTATGTATTTCTAAGGTTGATTGAGGTCTTAACTACACTAAGCTCGATGCACGACCTGGATCAACAACAATATTTAAATTTTAATTATTTTTGTCTAGCATAATTGGCATCTAAGAGAAGCAGGCAATTACGATTCCATTACGATATTAATTTTTTCTTAGAAAATCGGTCTCTATTCAGTTAAAATTTAATTGAAACCATACAAGAATACAATTATATAATTACTTGATAAATTTAGCCTACCCTCCTCCCCCCCAGCTGTATAGAAACGAGCATACACAGCTGTTTCAGCCTCAGGTGGTTTGATGCTTTGCTGACTTGTCAATAGTAGCCTACTAGTTTGCAAAAAGTCAAACTTAAAAATTTGTAATGGTTGTAGTACCAAAATCGCCAAAAATAAAAATTTCTTAATGGTCGCTCACGTTCATAAAAGCATGAGGCCTGTTAATTTTCGCTTGAGATTATTTTCAGAAGAAAGGGACACTAAGTTTTTTGAGAAGATTCAATAGCAAGAAAAACCTGTCATTGAAAGTCCCTTTGATTGAAATGGTTTTGTCGGGAATAAGATGAGACATGTACCTTCTGTCCCCATTTCAGCACGGAAACACTTGGAGACAAAACTGTATGTACACGATTTACACACTGTTTGAAAGAAGGTTAAAAGAAAAAAATCAGAAGATTGTTGACTATTTTGTTCAGCCATTATGATTTGAGGGCAAACCCTTTCTCCTTCCAAGTGGACCGTGGGTTCCTCCTCCGCCATATTGCCACGATACCCGTTTCGAGAGGGAATTTTCTAAAAATTTGTTTAAAACTCAGCTTTTGGTGACTCCAGGCACAACCATGTAAATATCTCCCCCTTCACTCTTATTCTTAAGGTAAGGTAAGATATGTTTTCAAAAACTGTCTATCAAGAGTGAAGATGTGCCGAATTTGGATTACGGTGTAAACCAAAATAAGAAATAAATAAGACAAAAAAACAGCAATGGCAAAAAAAAAATAAAGTCTAAGAATAAAAAGAAGGTGAAACAATTGGCATCAAGGCAAAAATTCTTATAAAATATTTATATGAACATATATTCAAATATTCATTTAAAGACATGCTTTACTGTCTTCATCTATGAATTAGTTTCTTACGGACCTAATTTTCTTATTCTTTGTTCCAGATGGACTTGGCTATATTGAAGATGGTAGAGAGATATTTGATGATGATCTTGATGACGAAAGTATCGCCAAAGCAAAAGACAAAAAGCCAGTCAAGCGGTCTATTGGAAAGTCAGAGAAGGGAAACATCAAGAATATGCTCATGACAATGCCCAAAAAGAAGGAAGTATGTGACATTATTATTCTTTTTTCTTCTTTTTTTTTCTTGGCAAAACTGCTTTTATACCGACTTTCAATTACATGAGAGATGATACCCACTCTAATTGTAGATATGATTGAAAAGAGATCCAACTTCTACTTGAGTGCTAGGTTTTGCATATGTGACCTTTTTGTTTATTTATTGAGGAAAACCATCAAATCTTGACGGACCATAAAAAAACTAATATTAAATACAAATAAACTAAAAAACTAACATTAAATACAAATAAACTAGGTAAAAAGGAGAGAAAAACTAATATTAAATACAATTAAACTAGGAGAAGAGCAAAAAAGGGATAAAAAAAAATAGTAAGACCAAACAAAGACAAATAATTCAAAGGACTAGGACAGACAGGACCTTTTTATCTTGGTTTTGAAAAATTGCCCAATGATTTTAACCTATTTGGCTAACGACAGTAATACCTGGATAAGCAACTTTCAAATTTTGGAATAACTTGATAATTTCCGTACCCTGGAGGCACATGAACTTATTACGTAAAACAAAATAATAAAAATAATTGGATGCTATCCTGGTCAGTTCTAGTGAGGAGCTCCCTGAAGGGTAGATTGTTCAGTATATGAGAAAGTCCAAACTTAATACGTAGACTTGCTAGAAGCTGCATGTTGAATCGGAGTTTGGCATATACAATGGTGATGCAAAATGCTAAAATTGTATATTCTTATATATTCCGAAAAAGGCTTATGCCAGTTGTGCCTCTCACTCAGACTATCCGTCTTGGCCTTTTCTTCAATTAGTCTTCACGTAGCAAAACATTCTTTTTTTTTTCCTTTGTAAAGAAGCTTATCCAAATGTATGCAAGCATATATTATCAGAGGCAACGCTGTAGTGTTGCTATAGTAAAGGCCATACGGCTCCAATGTTTTATTATTTATCATTTTTTTTTTTTTTTCCAGAGGCACTTCATATGGAAGGGGTCGTCGTAGAAGCTTCAAAGGGGGCTCATTCGATTGAAAATTGAGAGTTCTAGTGCCCTTTTTAATAGTCGAAAATGATTGGAGGGCAACTAGCCCTCCAATCATTTTTGAGGAGGATACTCCCCCACAACCCTCAGGGCAAGGGTTTTAAGTTATGCCCTGGGGGCATATAAGATTTTTATAGAAGGTGTTGTCGTAAAAACTTCAAAACAGGCTCATTCGATTGGAAATTAAAGAGCTAGTACTCCTTTTAATAGTCGAAAGTGATTGGAGTGTAACTGGCCCCCTCCCCCCACGCTCATCATTTCCCCAAACGTATCCAATCAAAATTTTCAGATCGCCATTTTGTTCAGCGTAGTTGATTTCCAGAGAAAAAATATATTTTTGAGGAGGACACTCCGCCACAACCCTCAGGGCGAGGGTTTTAAGTTATGCGCTGGGGGCATATAAGGTTTTTATAGAGGGTGTTGTCGTAGAAACTTCAAAACAGGCTCATTTGATTGGAACTTCAAGGGCTAGTACTATTTTTAATAGTCGAAAATGATTGGAGGGCAACTAGCCCCCCCCACGCCCATCCGTCCCCCAAACACCACCACGCAAAATTTTCAGATAGCCATGTTGGTCAACGTTTTTGATTTCTAGATAGAAAATATATTTTTGAGGAGGATACTCCCCCACAACCCTCAGGGTTAGAGTTTTAAGTTATGGCCTGGGGGCATATAAGGTTTTTATAGAAGGCGTTGTCGTAGAAACTTCAAAACATGCTCAGTCGTTTGGAAATCAAAGGGCTAGTGCCCTTTTTAATAGTCGAAAGTGATTGTAGGGCAACTAGCCCTTCCCCCACGCCCATCATTTCCCAAAACACATCCAATCAAAATTTTGACATATCCATTTTGTTAAGTGCAGTTGATGTCTGGATAGAAAAAATGATTTTGAGGGGTACACTCACCCTCAACCTTCATAGCACGAGTTTTAAATTATGACCTGGGGGCAGATAAGGTCTTTGTAGAAGGAGTTATCGTAGAAACTTCAAAACAGGCACATTCAATTGGAAATTCAAAGGGCTAGTGCCCTTTTCAATAGTCGAATGTGATTGGTGGGCAACTCGCCCCCCCCCCCCCGCCCATCATTCCCCCAAACACATCCAATCAAAATTTTGAGATACCCATTTTGTTCAGCGTAGTTGATTTCCAGATAGAAAATATGTTTTTGAGGAGGACAATCCCCACAGCCCTCATGGCAAGGGTTTTGATTTATGCCCTGGGGGCATATAAGGTTTTTATAGAAGGCGGTGTCGTAGAAACTTCAAAAAAGGCTTATTCGATTGGAAATTCTGAGGGCTAGTGCCCTTTGTAATAGTCGAAAGGGATTTGAGGGCAACTAACCCCCCTCCTCACGCCCACCTTTTCCCCAAACACATCCAATCAAAATTTTAAGACAGCCATTTTATTAAACGTAGTTTTAAGTTCTGGAAATTAGGTCTTTGAGGATTACAACTCCCCCAAAGCCCTCAGGGCCATGGTTGTAATATAAGGATTCTCCGAATCCTTCATATTGTTTCTTTTGGAAGGGATGCTCGTATAAACTTTAGAGAGGGCTCATTTGATTTAAAATTGAAAGTTCTTGTTCACTTTTTAAGAGTAATAAAAGATTGGAGGACAACCAGCCCCTCTCCCTCCTCCATGCCCTAAACGCATCAGATAAAAAATTTTAGATAGAAATTTTGTTAAAATAGTTCAAAGTTCTGATAACAAAAAACTCCGGTGTCGACACAGCCCACCAGGGCCCAGGGGTAGGCGTTGTAAGTAATGTCCTGGGGCATAACTTATTAAGGTGGGTTTATAACTTATGGGAAGGGGTTTTGTATGGGAAGAACACATAGGAAATCTATTATAATTATCCAAGTATAAGGTTAAAATACATACTCTGTGATAGATGCGAAATTGCTTTGGCGCATAAAATCCTATTAAGGTCAATTCCAAACAGTCGTGATCCCTTTGTGTCAGCAAGTGGTCTAAACCCCCTTATTGGAACTATTTTTTGATCCATTCATTGTTGTCAATCGCTGTCCACAAGTTTTGCAATCTGTCCATGTCCATATATAAGTCTTTTATCAAAGAGGTAATCGTGTAGACTTTGAAAAAAGCCTCATTCGATTTAAATTCAAAGTTCTAGATCTGTTTTTTCAAGTCAAGAATAGTCGGACAGTAAGCACCCCCCCATGCCATAAGAACTTGAAACTTTTTGCAACCAAAAAGGAGCAAAAATTAAAATAAATATTAGAGTCAAACTCAAAACGAGCATAAATTAATGTGAGTAGGGTTCAAAACCCCTATGCTTTCTAAAAGCCAGAATATAATTTGTACTTCACTGAAAAAAAAAAAAATTCAAATGAGTTTACTGAAAAAAAATGTGCTTTGTCAATTTAATATACATATGCTGATATTTATTCCCTAAAATCTTAATTAATTTTTGATTTCTTAAAGTTACAAAAGTGAAAATATTTCAAAGAACTGTTTTCAGTAAAGCGCCAATGACGCAGTAGGTTTTAGGCTTCTGCAGTGAGACGGTACCCAAACTCTTGTTTGTAGTTATTTTTATTCGATTCAAACTTGATTTGCATATTTAAGTTTCACTCGTTTTAAAATTTATTTATTCATTTACATTAATATATATTGTATGTTTGTTCGCATTGATTGTTTATTTAATTTCTGTTCGTTTTAAGTTTCATTTATACTTTAATAGCAAAATACTTGTTTTCGTTTTAAGCTTGATTTTCATATTCAATCGAAACATTACTCGCTTTAAGATCTATTTATTCATTTATATTATTACTTGTTGTATGTTTTTTTTTCTATGATTGTTTGTTTAATTTATGTTAGTTTTGGGTTTCACTTATTCCTTAATAGTAATTTCTGGTCATGTTTAGTTTTAATTTTAAAATGTATTCTTATGTACTTATCTTAATTTTAAAATGGCCTTTACTTTTCTTTGAAAAACTTATTTTTTGGAAAGTTTTTTTTAATTAATAACAAAGAAACACAGAACACAACACCTTATTCACTAGACGGTGATTAAAATGTTATTAAGATTCACAATTCTTCTTATTTTTTTTTTCGTAGAAAGAAGCCAAACTTGATAACGATGATCTTCTCGATGAGTTTATGAAAGAATTAGAAGAAGATAATCACACGCCAAATAGATCACAAACATCAAACTATGCGTCCAGGTAAGATTGTTCTTTGGCTTATATACTAGTAGCGATGGGTTTGACCCTGGTCTGCTATGCGAAGTTTTACAACCCTGGCTGAAGAACTTCAATGTGGCAGCTGCGGCAGATTAATGAATTGAGACGCTTTTCAGGGGATAAATGTAACGTCGCTGGTCGTTTGTTATCTTATGAAGCAATGTATTTTATGCATAATTCCTATTTATTGTATAGACAAGCTACTCAACATGGGTGGTTGTTATTTAATTGCCAAGAATAGCAGTATATCTTCAATTGAATAACGACACGCAACAAATGATAGATGGGAGGAGATGAAATCAAATTTCTACAGATAGTACATATACAGGTTTTTTTAGGGGGGGGGGCTTTTGAAAACACCCGAAATGGGTGAATTATTAAAAAAAAAAAGCTTTTTTAACATCCTGAAATTACCAGATTGAGGGGAGATGGGTAATATGGGCACGAAGTGGAGGCTTCCTGGGTCAAATTGTTGTCCCAACAAGTTCTTTTTTACTTATGACGAATCAAAGTTAGTTTTTAACTTAGGGAAATTCTTTAATTTTTGTCTATTCTGTTTAAACAAATGGAGTATCAAGCGAAAAAAAAGTCTTTTTAAAAGGGTAGGTATGTGTCACTAAAACAAGCACAGGGAGAAAACATATAAACTAGTTTATTCAAGCATAAAATTAAAGTGTGCAAAGACGTAACTAAACCATCCCTATCTGTCATAGCTAAGAACTGATAAACACTTAGTCGGGCTTACTCAGGGTGGTTGGCATCCGGGGAGAATATTGACCTGAGGTCCTCACCCTCGAACTGAAAATTATATGTGAACTAGCAAATGAATAATACAATCATCTCTAAAAGAAACTTGGCTATAGCGCTCCTTAGACATGGCACCCGGTGCAACCTTTGAACGGTAGTAGACTTACTGTTATAATTTCAATATGGTCCTTTCATAAAGGCACTGTCTTAATCATTCTTGAGTTTGGACTTTGGAAGATATTTCAAAAACTATTACTTTGGTAAATGGACACCCGTGTTTATGTTTCTTCAACTAATATAAACTTTATAAACATACAAAGTGGTTAAAAATTTTGAGTGTCTCAAATATATTCTCCCTGGTAAATCCCTTACCTAAATATATAACTTATGTCGAAAAAAGAAGAAAAAGAAATAATAAGCACTGTCTTCAATTAACAATGGGCTAGGCACTATGGGCTAAACAATGACCCGCTGGGCTAACAATGACCCACTGCTGGGGTGCTTTCTGTATTGAAGTTAAGTTAGCCCTTAGTTTTACTGTTTATCCTATCTTAAACTCGCATATGTTCTATTCTTGTTTAGGAATCTACAGCAGGCTTCTGTAGTCTTCCATGTTAACTGGTTGCTTCATCTCCCGGACTAGACAGGGTGTATTGCACAACTACATGCACAGGGGGAGAGATAACATTTTCAAGCCAGTCAAACCTGCACACATGTGGGAGGGGAGCGCAGGGGTTCCAGGAAACTGCACCCTCTCCTATGAGATTGGATCGAAACAAACTCCATGGAAAAATTGCAATATGGTAGCCTAGAAATTACCTCACCCCCCCCCCCCCCAGTTAAAACCCGTCTCTCCTTACAAAAAGTGGTCTTATTTTTCCTCATAAACGACGAACAGTCGGACTTCTGTATAGCTATGCGAGTTGGCGTGCAAGGACTCAGGCAGTTTCTTTCTTGAAAAGTTTTCAATTTCTGTTGAACTTTTAGATTATTAAAATGAACTAGTGCTTTTGATTTGCTTAAGCTTGACTCTTCCAAACACCATCCATTCAAAAAAATAAAAAAAACTCCATGACAATTTAGCGTTTTTACATCAAGAATTTAGTGATTTTTTCTTTTTCACTTGGAAAGGAAAAAGTCTTCCTGTAGCTGTCTGAGAATTTTTTTTTTTTTTCAAATTTGTATCCAGCAATAATTGTACCAAAGCCTTACAAAAAAATTAGTTAGGTCTGTCGGCGGTACCCTTGGAAACCATCTGTTAAACTTGTATATTGTCTGATAGTGCGACTCGGTTGTTAATTTCTGAGCTACTACTGCATTTTGATCAGTTTACATATTTATCAAATAGAAAAAAACACATGAAATAGTTGTAGTTGTTATTAGAAACATTACTTATAAGAAAAAGGTTGCTTCTGCTTGCTATATCTTACGACATAACGTCCATAATTAACACATAAAAAAACCATTGGTTGATATGGCCTCTTGGACATGTTCTTATCCGAGGGTCATCTGGCCAGAAAAATACCCTATTCCTAAAATAGTTATACTTAATAGGCCGTAAGGTGATAAGAAATAGCTAAGCGCTCCAGATAAGGGTGTACAATGATTGCACATTTCCCGAGTATTCAAGTATTTGTAAATATGTTTTAATGCAAAATATAATGATTTGAAATGTTTTGGGATCTTCTGTCCGAGGTAAAAGCTTTGGACAGGAGGAGATGGTAAAGGAACGTTTACTTATGTCCTCGCTTCAAGTGGCCCAATGACACAACGTATCTATAGCAGCACTTATTTTTGCTATATACATGTCAATGACTTCGAGAAGCTTCTTTTTCTTTTCAAGGAACTCCTTTTAATGCACAACGTTTATACGTTGTCAACGTTGATAGTACCAAGGGTAGTGAAAGCGAAATCTGATTGTTGGGATTGGTTAAGTGGAAAATTTCGCATACATATATATTTTAAAAAGTCTGGAAATCAGTTTTACTGAAAAGGACTCCGAATGCGGCCATGAAGTTTCTGGAAAATCGGGTTCTATTTAAAAAAAAAATAAAAAAAATTAGCGAAAAGGAGTTAAATATAGCACCAAACAGCTCAAGAAGGTGTAGCTGTCTTTAAGAACCAACTGATTGTTGTTGTTTGAATTTTTACGGACGAAAAGTGTAGTCCAATTTTTATAATTAATTTGGATGATCTATTTTTATAGTTCAATGTGTCAATACTGACGAAATATCATACTGCCCTATAGCCTCTTAATTTTGGAACAACCAAAAGAAAAACCTTATGAAATCGTTGTTTTCAGGTAGGACTAGGAGGTTGGTTTAGTGGGAAAATGATTGTATTTTGATGTCCTGGGCAGGGGCGTCGTTTGGGGGGGGGGGGGGGCAGTTGCCCCCCCCAATAATATGGTGAAAAAAAATTATACATCCCATGCCCTTTGACTATCCAGATATGGACCCCCTTCCTCTCCCCCCTCAATAAAAATGTTGGAGATTCGCCACTGGTCCTGGGTAATTTAAAGGCTAATTTTGAAAAAAGCTTCAATATTTGTCGAATCCTGTAAAACATATTATGAAATCTTCAGTTAGGGAACATTAGCCGCGCATTAAAAGGATACGTATGATTTTTGTTTGTATGTGTGTCTACCCATCAATTGACTGCTGTGGTGACTTACTAATTTGAAATTTTGCTGGACTCAATGGTTTCTTGACTGTGATATGCTTTAGTAATTTTGTAAATTATCAAACTGACAAAGGGTAAGCATAATAAAAGGGATTGCGACGGACAAATTAAACTAGATTTTGTAATAAATTCTGCTTGGGATAATCCGGAAATCTTAGTAAAAAAAACAACTTAAATCCTGTCAAAGCTGGAATAAAGGCTAAAATACGTTTGTAATAAAACTGATGCGTATGAGTTTTTTGGATGCTGATTATCTGCGAGTTATTCAAACTTGCACAAGAAAGAACAAGAAACGCAACTGACTAATATTTGAGGTGAACTATAAATATATCTTGGGTTATTCTCATACAAATGTTGATAAACTTTATATTAAAAGCAAGGTCTTATCCAGGGAGGGAGTGCCGGATTTGATCCCCCCCCCAAAAAAAAAATGTCCGACTCGTAAAAACGTAAGAAAAACGTGTACAAACAAATTGTGGATGTGTTTTAAGTTCTTTTTTATAACTCTCCCCCCCCCCCACCAGAACAAATATCTTGAATATGCCTTTGATTAAGAGTACGAAGTGATTTTGATTTCGCATGGGCAGATTTGATGTGCTCCATCTTACTGTCTTACCATTGTTCATTTGGGCTCAAACCATCTGATGGGAATTGTCCATAAGGTGTATTCTTCCTAAACAGGAAAAAATGCATAGTGGTTTCTTACTGTGGTGTTTCTAAGTATATAGAATTCAAAAGTATTCGATCTATACCCATCATATCCCAGTGTTCGCGTTATTTTATAATTGTGTTTGTTTGTATTGTATTTTTTCCTAAAATGTCCATGTAGCTCTAAAATTTGAAAATATTTTATTATTTAAAATGTATACGTTGCCATTGTAATAACAAAATATTATTTATTTTTCAGGCCTTCCCTGAATGGAAACAGACCAACAGTGCAGCTGTATCGTCCGAAAGCTATTACTCCTGTTGTAGCTGTGAGTCAAAGTGTATATGAAACTGATAGGAGAAGAAACTCAAGTTTATCTCTAAGAGAAAAAAAAATTCCAAATGCCATCTAACATTATTCAGCAGAATCATGCAATTGACTATAAAATCCGAAATAAAACATAAGCTATGTATGTGTACTTTTTACTTTTGATTTACACTGGGCCGAAGATAAAAAGAACTACTTCTGCCAAATGGGCACAATCAGTACGGAACTCCAAAGAGGAATGAAATTGGAGTTTACATAGAATAACAAATATATTTTAATATAGTAAATATAATTTATCGCGGCTCTTAACTACATAAAGAACATATACAGCAAAGACGGATTAAATCAAAATCGCTGAAAATCTATTGCATTTTGGTCACTACCCAGCTGAGTGGGTGATTAACACGTAGTGCCGAATAAACTTACTCCTTAAGCTTGGAGCTGTGCCTGGCTAGATAATATGAGTTTTCAGGAGCACCAAAACCCTCATTATTATTCCATATTTATATTATTCATTATTTTTCTATTCATATTCATTTTTCTATTATTAAATAATTCTATTTTAATATAATTCCACTCGTCCTAGCAGAGTGGTTAGCATGCTAGACTAGAAATTATTTGTCCGTGAGAACAGAGGTTCAAGTCCTGGTGTCACTGTTTTTTTTATTTTGGAATGGGGTTGAGTGACATGACTCTGTAAGCTTAGCCAGAGTGGAACCAGCTCTAAATGGGTACCTGAAGAAATCTGGGAGAGGTAAGCAGGATGGGTGTGCAAAAGCACAGGATGACTGGTCCTCTCCCCCCCCCCCATTGAACTTCCCGACTGAAGGGCCATGAACCTTCAGTCGCCGGTAGGGACTGTAAAGTCCAATGCTTTATTCTTTACCTTTATTATTTTATTGCTGTAGCTTCGAGGCAGGCGCAACAAATACTAAATCAAATTAAATGTAGATTTATATTAAATTTAACAAATATTAAAAATAGATAAATAAAGATGGAATATAAATATTGAATATAGCTAATAAAATGCATATATAAATTTTTTTGTTTTTTTCCCAGGGGTGATCGTATCGACCCAGTAGTCCTAGAATATCTTGAGAAGGCTCATTCGAACGGAAATTAAAAGTTTTAGTGGCTTTTTAAGTGACCAAAAAGATTGGAGGGCAAATAGGCTCCCCTCCCCTGCACCTTTTTCCTCAAAATCGTCTGATTTTCTAATTCTGCTGGGTAACAGTCTACTGTCACTATCACAATGCACTGACATCTAGTAGTTTTCAATTCATATTAAAACCCTTGAGTCTCCTCTCTTATCAGGTTTTGATTTAATGCGTAATTTTTTAGTTGTAGTAAGCATAATAGTAGCTTTTATTGTATAAAAAAAAGAACAAAATAAGTCAGTTATGTGTGGTGGTATGATCTCCCCAAGTTTTTATTTTGTTTTTCAAAATCCCAGCTTTGAATAAGAAAAGAAAAAAGCATAATTCATCTGAATCACTTGGTAATAATAGTTTAGTTGCTAGGGGGAAAAATAGCGGAAATATTTGCTTAGCATGTAGGGAAGCTGCATTTTTTTTCTTTTTTTGGCATCGGAAAACTACTTTTTTAGATCATTTACTGAGAAACAATTTTGCAATTTTTTTTACTTGTAATTGTATTCTATAATTCTTAACTAATTAAATTAATTAAAGGTATTTCTTCATCAAAATTATTCTTCAGTCCACTTTTTTTTTCTTGTAATCTAGAATTTTCTCTTTCTGGGTAAATAGCTAGCAGGTTTCAATGTTTGTTTTTTTCTCATTCTTTTTCTGTATTAAATTCAACTATTCTTATTATTTTATACATGTGTTGTACTTTTATGTATTAATGGATTATTTTTTGTTACTTTTTGGTTTTGTATAACCCGTGGCAATTAAGTTAAAACTGACATTATTGCCAAATTCATATTTTCAGGTTTTGAAAATGCTAAATGTTACTCTAAAGAATGGAAATATTACCGGGTGCAGATCTTACTATTGAATTTTACTACTTAGCTTTGAGCTTAATCATCTTTGTCTATTAATTACTGTGAGGATTAGTTAGTTTTTTTCTCTTCATTTTCTTTGGGTTTTCGTACAAACTATAATAATTAATGTCTGATGGTGATTTTTTTTTCCTTTTAGAGGAATGGGCACAGACCAAAATTGGGGGCAGAAACTTCTGAAGCTAGTGTTGATTCTGAGTTATCTCGAATGGACTCAGGTATTGATGTTACACATAGTACAGAGGTTGAGACACCAGCGACCCAGTTAATTAAAGAAGATACTATGGACGTTGAAAGTGCGTTTGATGATGATGTAAGTTCTTGATTATTCAAATAAATTATTAATAGGAAACCCAGAGGGCTATCCACAAATTCTAAAGAATCTCAGAGTCTGTTGAAAGGCAAATAAAACTCGATAAAAATGTATGGAGCGATTCGTGGGGCCAGTGATGGTCATGGATGTTTATAATGATTGCAAATAGTGCATTAGAAATATAGAATTATGGTGACTAAAGAATACAGCTGACGAAAATTTAGCCGAGGATTACTAAATTGGTAGTAGTACACCAAGTTCATCGTTCTTGATAAGAGGATTTCGAATTTTCAAAATATTTTTGTACTGCTTTTCTATTCTGAGGTTCAAAGAATTGTTTCACACTTTCAAACACCAATGTTTCCAATTCACACATTTCTTTACTATATTTTACAAAAATGTAGAAGTATTAATGTATATATCTTTCATTAATTGCTATTAAAATTTGAAAAGAATTAATTTTCGGGGAACGATGATAATTTTTTTATTGAAAGAGGACGGTAGACAAAATAAGGGTAACATCGCAGTCTATGCTGTCTTCTAACGGAACACTATAATAATAACAGAGCAGTGCTGCTCGATGCGTAATCATCATTTCCAAATATTATAGTTGCTATCGGGACAACATGTTTTTTTGTCATAGCGTCCATCCAGGGCCGTACACACAGTGAAGCGAAAGTCTTAGGGATTAGATCATTGATTGGGGAATATCTAAATATGTATACAGCCCTCTTTGGGTAACAGCGCTTGTGTATACGGAAACTCCATTTGTACTTATTAACTTGGCTATGTTTAAACTAATGAGGTAAGTCAAATGGTTCATAAATGAATAGTAAACCTTTGATGGAAATAAAACATGACAAACAAACATGACTAAAGTGTGTATCTGATAAATTTGTTTGAGTTTCTAAAGGGAAAGTTCAATATGATGACTATAACTATAAGATACAGAGACGTTAGAATGTTAGGAATTCCGAGTTTCGTTTTTCTATTAACTCAATGTCCAAGATCAATGAGTATCAAGATACGCCATAAACATGAGTCTGAGGTTCCTAGGCTATTGGAAAGCAAAGATATGTGCTTTTGATTTCGGATGGCTCTATTTCTCATACTAAGCATTTTTTTTTCAATTTGTAATTGGATTGCGATTTTTTTTTTTTTGCTTTTATTTACGACCTAATTTGAAATTTGGCTTTTAATTTATGATCTTATAATCTGGTAGTTGGTGGGGCTCTCGGATCAACGAATTTGCTACCGATTGTTGAATTATATCCATCCATCCACCAATCAAATAGGCACTTTGACTTTTTCTAACGAGATTACCTTGCCGCCTTCTTTAGATATTCCAGCGTTATCGTATGTTCTATTTTCGGTCCACATCTTATGCCAACCTTCTATAAATACCCACTTCCCTCTTGTCCCTCATTGACCTGTCCTTCTCTCCTGTTAAGACAAGAAAAAAAAATCGCTAATACCCCAGTTAACACTTTAGACCAAACACAGTAACTTCAGTTTCATGAGCATTGCATTTCTTGAAAAAATCTAATTTGTATGGAAATGAAAAGTAAACTATCTAAGACGTTGTTCCTCTGTCGATCGTGAAAAAAGCTCTTTCTTGGATAAATCGAAACGATAGTGTCAAAGAATAAAATTCTATTGATCAAGAATTGAAAGAACGTCGATTCTGCTTTTTGAAGTCCAGTGGGGACCTGCTGCTGTGTTAGCTCAGGTAGCTCGGTATGGCGATAGGCTCAGTAGAAAGAGAGAGAGAAAGGTTTATTTACGCGAAGAATCATAGCTCAGTGGCTAAATCTATGTTGTATTACATATCATATATATATTGTATTACAAAACATGTCGTTATGCAACAGTGACTGTGCAAACTCAGCCGCCTTGAGTCTGGGGAGTTAATGGGGGAACTAATTCCCATGTAACATCTGTATTTCAGAGGCCAGATGAGGCGGGAAAAGCCTGGTTCTTCTGTAAGATAAGAAAAAAAACAAGTTTTTTTAACTGAAAGTAAGGAGCAACATTAAAACTTAAAACGAACAGAAATTATTACGTACATAAGGAGGGCTGCCCCCTCCTCAAAACCTCGCTCTTCACTTTACAGTTCAAATTTTGTTCCAATTCTTTAAGAATGGCCCCTGAATCACAAAGGCCGTTTAATTAGAATAAATAGCTCTTTTGAAAGTACTAAAAAAACTTTAGCGTAAAGAGGGAGGTATTGACGAGGGAGTGAACCCACTCATATACGTAATAATTTATGTTTGTTTTAAGTTTTAATGTTGCTCTTTACTTTAAGTTGAAAAACTTGTTTTTTTAATCTAATTTCTGATCGTTTTTTAAATAATGCTTATAAATTTGGTCCCTCTCCTTCATGGAAAATTCCCTTCCCCCATTAAAATTCCTCCATGGAACGATCCTCCCACGTAACCCCCTCTCCCCTCCCACCAGGAAAATCCCCCCCCCTAGAAACTTCTGTATACTTTTCAATAACCAATACTATATATAAATAATGGGCAAAGTTCATAATTTTCAGCCCTTCCCCCGGGGACTGTGGGGGATTAAGTCATCTTTAAAGACATCGTTATTAGGTTTTCTGACTATGCTGAACAAAATGACTATTTTAAAATTTTGATCGGTTGACTTTGTGAAAAAAGAGCGCTGGAGGGGGCCTAGTTGCCCTCCAATTTTTTGGTTACTTAAAAAGGGCGCTAGAACTTTTAATTTCCGTTTGAATGAGCCCTCTTGCGATATTCTAATACCACTGTGTCGATACAATCACCCCTGAAAAAAAAACAACAAACAAATAAAAACGCATCCGTGATCTTTCTTCTGGCAAAACTAAATACAAAATTCGACATTTTTGCAGATAGGAGCTTCAAACCTCTACAGTAGGGTTTTCTGATACGCTGAATCTGATATTGTGACTTTCATTAAGATTGTATCAGTTTTAGGGGGTGTTTCCTGCTTTTTTCGAAAATAAGGCAAATTTTCTCAGGCTTATAAATTTTGATGTGGTAAGACTAAACTTGATGAAACTTATATATTTGAAATCAGCATAAAAATCAAAATCTTTTTATGCATCTATTGGTATCAAAATTCCGTTTCTTAGAGTTTCTGTTACCATTGAGCCGGGTCGCTCTTTACTTACAGTTCGTTAGCACAAACTGTTTTTTCAAGAAGATTATACGATGATCTAGAAAAGGGCACGAAATAATTCTAGTATTAACGATCCAAACCAGAGTTACTACCAAATGAAATAAGACTTTTTGAAAGCTCTCCAGCTGCTATAATGTTTCTGCATGTTTCTGTTTCTGTTTCATGCATGTTTCTGTATCTGCATGTTTCTGTTTCTGTTTCATGTTTCTGTTTCTGCATGTTTCTGTTTCTGTTTCATGCATGTTTCTGTTTCTGCATGTTTCTGTTTCTGTTTCATGTTTCTGTTTCTGCATGTTTCTGTTTCTGTTTCTGCATGTTTCTGTTTCAATTAAAATTTGACTTATAGTGTAATAATTAATTGACAAAATAACTATTTGAAATTAGATAATTGATGATTCATACTAGGTAACTGATTAATAAAAATGACTAAATACAAGATAATTGTATAATTTTTATCGTTATTCATACATCCTCATTTATACATATCATTATTTATTCATTATAAGAAAATTGATGTTGGATAATTGATAAGTTATAATAATCAGAATTTAAGTTAATATCAACTCTTTTGCGAAATGTGTACTTGAAATGACAAGTGATTGACTAGGTTCACTTCAATGCGGTAATTTGCATCTAATTCTTCAATGAAAATTTCTTAAACCACATTGGCCTGACATAACATAAAGAAATAAAAACGAGAAAAATATTGTTTTTAAAGGTCAACTGAAAATACTGACAAAACACAACAAAGTGAATATTTCGAGGGGACAAACGCATCTTCTTCAGCGCGAAACAAAAAAAATATAATCAATAAGAGTGCCGAAAAAAAACCCAACAAAATAAAACGCGATAAGTCAATGTGAACGTGAAAAAAACAATGAAAAAAAAATTAAAAGATGAATAACATTCAATAAAAGCCAAAAATTGTAAGAATTAAAACCAAAGGCACTTTCATTGATTATATTTTTCGTTTTGCGCTGAAGAAGAGAGGCGTTTGTCCCCTTGAAATATTCGCTTTGTTGTGTTTTGTTAGTATTTTGTTTAACCTTTAAAACCCCATTTTCGCTCATTTTTCTTTCTTTATGTTAATTCTTCAATGTAAAAAAGAACGGATAAGGATTGGCCAAAACACGATTTTCATTGACGATCAAATTTCTGAACACTGAATTATAAGGGCAACTTGGGTAATCCTCCAATTTCGGGTAATAACGTCAACATGGCGTTAACCACTCCACAATGAGAGTAGTTAACGCTAAATTGGATAACCCTTTCTTTTTTGTTATTCGTCTCAGTAGTGAAGTACCCGGTTACAGGGTCGGAACGGCTATTGCTGCAGAAGGAGAGAAAGGTGTAGTCTTTTCTTAGAGTTTTATATAAGTACTAATAAGGAGACTAACAAAAAGAAGGAGTTTAAGGTCTCTCGAATTAAACAAGCAGTCAAACTTACACGAGGAACCGAGGAACACGTTAATTAAGAAGCCAAAAATCCGAGGAAAGTTTCTACTTTCTAGGCTGGTGATGAAAACGATTGAACAGATACATTGTTTTGAGTGGTTTTTTTCTCAAAACGGAAAAAAATAAAAGAGAAATAGAAAAAAGTTATTACTTACAAATTGAAATATTTTTATGTTGCTAATAATTACAATTTTGTTTTTACAAAAAGACCCATTAATTTCTTCAACTGTTGCTTTTATTTCTTTGAATCTCTTCGCTTACCTTAGAAATAATCCTAAATAGACTAGATTACAGCAAGGGGGGGGGGGTGAGCCCTCCAAGGACTTTTGGAGGATCAATGAGGAAAAATTGTCTGAACCCCGAAGTTTCGGGTTATATGTGCCTTTTATTGCAAAGATTCTTATTCCGTTTGTCGTTCTCTGTTAAATAAAAACATGGCATCATTGTCCTGTACATGGGCGTACGTAGCTTCTTCTGTAGGGGGGTGGGGGCAGCCGGTTCTGTGATGAAGGTAGGGTGGCTGAAGTCATATTGGCAGTTCACAAAACCTTACATTGCCAGCAAGTTCTGTCATACCTATGAAATCTTTATTAATAAGTAATCACTAAAAATCATAAATCATCAATAAGCTTCAGCATTAATCAATCTTCTTGGACTAGAGCTAAATCTTCCCAAGACATTATGGATAATTGCTTCTTGTTTGACTTTAATTCTGTCGTTCCAGCTTTTCAACCGTCTACCTTTTATCAACTGCTTTTTTAGCCAAACCTAGTGTAAATTTGAAGCTCTAGGGGGGGGGGGGTTCAGCTGCCCCCTTCCGTATGCCCATGGTCCTATATAATTTTTTTCTTATAGGTAGGTTTTTCTGAAGCTGCTTTAGCGATTAACACAGATGAATTACAAGCACGAGTTACAGGCTCTCGAAAAAATGAACTCAAAGCAGAGGAGGAGGAAGTCTCAGCCCTTCAAGACGATTTCACGTAACTATTTTTTTTCAATAATTTGCTTAAGTAAGATAAATTTTTTATTTAAAAGTCAAACTGAGAAATTGAATAATAAAGGCCTTTTTTGGTGAAAAAAATTATTGATCAACAGTGTTGGTCAAAAATTGCGAGAACCGATTTGGTTATCAACAATTGGGGATTAACAATAATTTTCTTATTGTTGGAAATAAACGGCAATGTTTTCAAAATCAATTGAAAATTGTTCTACTTTTCTGGAAGTTTCAGGTAAATACAGCCAAATTTCTTCAGTTCCTTTTGGGAGGGGGGTAACGCAAAAGAAAGTACCTTCTCATGTCTTATTTAACGAAAGAGATCAAGGTAATAATGAATATAACAACCTTTATGGCAAAGTAGCTGTATTTCCTATTCCGAAATGGTAAGAATAAGAACAACTTTTCCCCATGATATTCATCCTTGGAATTTCTCGCTTGCGACAAGTTTGACGAACAGCGATATCAATTGAGGGCCGTTTTCATCCACACTATTGTGGATGCCATTCATATTACCATTCATATTAGTTCTTTGCCGTGCTTAGACCGTTTAACAGTTCAAACATGTGCTATTTTGAACATGGTTTGGTGGCCGGAGCCCCCTTAATTTATAAAACTTCTTAAAACATCGAGAAGAAAAAAACATCCTGAATACGGTAAATAAATGATAAGTTTTTGAAATGTGTTTTGCTATATTCAGTCCATTATAAAAATTATTGGGTATGCCCCCCCCCCCTCCCTCAAAGGAAACTGAAATGGCATCTCCTGTATTGTTTCTTAGTCAGGTTTTGAAAGAGGCTTCGCTAAGTAAAGCAGGCTTATTCCAATGACTTGTCTAAATTCTACCAAAGGATATAAAGGGTTCTTATGATTTTCTTGTTCTTTTGGAAAAATTCTGTGAACTAGACACGGCATAGGACGCTAATTTGATTGGTCTGACCTTTAACATACCTGATACATGCTAATACATAGGACGCTAATTTGATTGGCCTGACCTTTAACATACCCGATACATGCTAATATATAGGATGCTAATTTGATTGGTCTGGGGCTTAACATACCCGATACATGTATGTTCGAACCGTCCTAGCCGAGTGGTTAGCGCTCCAGACTTGAAATCCTAAGGTCAGGGGTTCGAGTGCTGTTGTCGCTGGTTATTTGGTTTGGAATGGGGGTGAATGGTGTGACTCCGTAAGCTCAGCCAGAGTCGACCCAGCTCTAAACGGGTACCTGGAGAAATCTGGGGGAAGAACACGGGAAGCGTCAGATGATTTTCCCCCAACCACGCATTGCACTCCCGGCCGAAGACATTGAATCAGAAGATTGGTACCTGCGCAACGCAGACCGTTGGTCAGCATGGGAAAAAGTTTGTATAGATATTCGGGACATTCAGATATGACCAGATGTTCTGGAGTAACAAATATGATCAGGCTATAGCTTTCAGACAATGCAAAGCTAGCGCTTTACTTAAAACACAAAACATAGGTTTTAGTAGCTCAAATTAATTGACTCGAAATGAATTCAAAATGAGCTCAAATGAACTGATATTTTCCTATATTCAAAGAATATGCAAAATTATCACTTTACTTCAAACACAAAACGTTTCATGGTTTGAATAGTTCAAATGAACAGACTCGAAATGGATTCGAAACTGTCTCAAATAAACTGACTCGTGATATTTGTAGAATCATGCAAAACAAACGCTTTACTGAAAACATAAAATAAAATATGATTTTAGCACAGTAGAAACAGAAAGCGCTTGAATTTGTTTCTTACAGTAGAAAAATAAAGTATTTTCGAATGTTTTTTTTTTTTATGGTTTGAATTCGCTTAATTTGGCGCAATCTCTTCTTAATGGCTCTCTTTTTGGTTATGGCTCTCTTTTCAATGAATAGCTCTTCATTCATGAATGAAGTTTTGGCTCTCTTTCCCTTCATTCAATGAATGGCTCTCTTTACGGTTTTGGCTCTCGTTTCAATGAATAGCTTTTCATTCATGAATGAAGAATGGCTCTCTTTCTCTTCATTCAATAAATGGCTGTCTTTTTTATTTCTTTTCGGATGTTTCATGACTATGTTGTAAACAAATCTGAAGTGACCGTGTTCAGATAAGTGCTACGGCCATAGACTAACTTCAGAAATTAGACCCATAACTTGAAATTCTCAATACCGTAAGCAGAAATAACTGGATTTGTAGATAGTTCTTAAATGGACTATTGGTTCTGAATTTCCAAAACTATTAAAGTGCGTTTCCAGAGTTTTAAGTTTATATTTTTAAATTTATTTCTATATTTCTAACTAATGACCGGTGAGAGCAATGGGTTGGTTTATATCTTTAAGAAGTGTTTCATTTTAGTATTCTGCTTAATCTGTTACTTTGTCGTTATTGAAATAAAATGTCTTCTCATTTTATTGAGTATTTAAAGTATATACTAGAATTTATCCAAAGAATGGCTTTGTGAAAGACTTTTGAGAGCCTTACAAACTATTTTTTATTCTCTACAGCTATTGAAGGGCATTTTGGATCCTATAACAAAACATTGTTTTTTGCCGGGTTTTCGTGTTTTCCGTAAATCGCTAGTTTTACAAACTTCTAGAAATATACGGAAATATAACGAGTAATTTTATTTAAGCTAGTTTTGTAGATGTCTGTTGGATAGGCTGAGACGCAATATTTTTGTCCATTATAAGCTTTAATTTTCGCTATTTTCTTCCCCTCAGAAAAACTTTATTCTTATTAATTTCTGCTTATTTCTCTTTATCAAATATACGGTAAAATGGACAAAAAGTTTTTTGTCGAACTTAGCTAGTGAAACGGAAAAAGTCAACCTGACTTTTTGTTAAAATTTAGCATTAAACGCATTTTTACTTCTGACCTTATATAAACCTTCGTAGGAATATAAACTAATTGGGCGTTATAGATAAAATTTCAAAGCAGAGATTTGATCTAATAGAGCTAAAGCAAAAGCAACAAGGCATCCACTAAAGCAACAAGCATTATTTATATACATTAGTAATAATAAAAAAAGTGTGTGAAAATCAAAGATGAGATCGCTATATAAATATCCATAAAGATTCTTCAATTCTTCTGTCCCTGATTTTCCCAGAGCGTTTGTTATGGAAAAATGGGTTCGCCTTTCAACGCATTTAAGAGTGAGGGTTCTTATATTTGACCGGTCTCAGGCTACGACAGAAGGAGTGCGGCTTGGAAGTCAAACTGTTTCCCGATATGCGAGTATAAAGTATCTTGACCTTCCAATTGGCGCCAGTGTCAAATCAACACGCTCCCTACTGCTTGTGCATCTTGGTGAAAAGTTGCGAAAAGCATTTCGACTTCTTGTTTGCTATAAAGCGCAATACAACGGGCGTATACTAGCCAGAGTATACAACTTATTCGCTCGCCCGCGTGTCACCGCTCTTTCCTCTGTCTGGGACATCTTTGTGTGTACTGGCAAAAAAAGTGTTAATGAAAAGGGTTAATGAATTTTAGATATGGAAAGTTTCTCTTGGGAATTTCCCTATGGTGTAGAAACAGGTAGCTGATCGCCACTTACGCTTTGGCCCATTCCCTGCCTGTAGCTGAAAGTCGTTGTGAAAAATTTTTGAAAGGCTAGATGAGTCTCTTATATTTTACAAGGCAATGATTGAGTCCTAGTTTATCCCGTATTTGTGTTCTTGTGTATATATCGTTTTTTTTTCTGTTTTTCTTATTTACTTCATTATAACACCCTCGTGTGGTTTATGAGCAATGCAAATTTTCATTCATTCATAAATGTGCAGTTATCAAGGTAATAACCTTGGTGAACGGCAACGGATATTTCTGCTAATACTTACAAAGAATATTTTTCTGAAAAGTAAAAAAAGCGATCGAAAAAAACGAGTGGGGTTGCGCTTTTTGTAGTATATAAAATGTGCCTGAACATTTTCGCTCTGGTATGCAATATTTACTAAAGTATACATGTGATCTGACACCATAGAATTATTAACAATTGTCGGACTTTTATCAGTTCCTGCCAACGTATATTCTTCCTTCTTCAGCTTCTCTTTTTAACTCTCATCTAATCTGCTGTCTCTCATTATTAATTCTATACTTTTTTCTTAATAGTATTCATCATTTGTATTCTATTCTACATACTTCTTCTTGTGATCGTTTCATCATTTTTATTTCCTTTTAGTGACATCAACTGGGACGAAGACATGGATGAAAGTTTCTTTTCTAATATTAAGAAAGAAATCACAGAAGAACCAAAGGGGCCTCCTCCTGAAATGCAAGGAGCTATAGGGGAAGCTGGTGACTTACCGTTAGTTCTTAATGAAAATGGAGAAAAGGTTTGTGAGCATAAAACCTTTGCTCCATCTTTTTACTGGGATATAGGGGTCAGGGCCATCTCTCTCTTGCATGTAAATTTTAAGTCCCAAATGCTTTTTTTTTTATTTAAATGGCCGTTCCTATGTGTACTAGTTTTCAGTACTACGGTGTTCCTTTTCTTCGTGGCACTTATATCCCTGAAAAATCAACTAATACGTCTCTTTTTTAATGTGTTTATTTAATTTGAAGATATGGGAAAAAAACAGTTGAAGCATAAATAAAGCCATATTGTGAAAAGTTCTATCATATTTTAATATTTGGTTCAGGGTTAAATAAAATACTGGTATAGGAAAATTATAATACAAAAAAAAACTTCGTAAAAAACTGTTGATAAAAAAAAAGCACCACATGCGCCTTCCCTCGAGCGTCAAAACTCAAAATACTAGAAATGATGAGCTACTACAAACTATCCTTTCGTCCTGTAGTGGCGGTGTGGGATAATAATAATAATAATAAATAACTCTTATTGCCATAATAGCAAACAGCTACCAGCGGACGTCACACCACAAGAAAATAACTCACAACAAAATGGATGGTATAAAAATTTATTGTCAAAACTATGCACAGCATTTTCAAAAAGTTCCTCATTGAAAGTACGGAACAAAAGACGATAGATAACTTTTCTATGCATTTCGATGATCTCAGCTGGGTAATGCGTGACCCAAAGTTTGAACTCAACTGCAGCAAAAAACTACAGGACCCGGAATGTGAGTCCGGTGATTAGATTTACGAAAATGTCCCCATGCCAATCTAAACAAGAAAAAAAAACCCTTCTTTGTCAGTCGCTATATGTCTTGAGATGTAACCAGAAATTTTTTTACATTTTCTGATTATCAGAATCTGTAAAATTTTTGGAAAAAAATCGTACTATGATTTGATTCCTGCTCTTCGACTATCTGCAATGAATTGAAAACCAAAATTTGTGTTTGTCTTTGTTGAGTCAATATTTTTGTGAATATATTGCAATTGTTAGTGGATAAAATATGCAGACTAAGTCATTTGGTGTACTCTTGGTATGTTTTTGCTAAAAAACAAGTTTTTTTATTATTTGTTAAGGGTAATCTTTAATATAGGTAAATTTTATTAAAGGAAAAGTAATTACCTTTTCTATATATTTTTTTTTTTTATTTATCAACGCCGTATCCAGGGGGGGGGATGTTAGCTGGTTTGACCCCCCCCCCCCCTCCCCCCTGAAATGTTTGTCTGACTCGTAAAAACGTAACAAAAATGGACATATAGAAATTTTGTATGTTTTTTTAGTTTTTTGTGTCCCGCCCCCAACCACCACCAAAAAAAAAAAAAAAAAAAAAAATAAAAATTTGAGTAAAACCCCTCCGAATAAAAATCCTGGATACGGCCTTGACATTTATTAATTAAAAAAACTTTTCCACGAAATAAGTTTTTCAAAGAAAAGTAAAGAACTCCATTAAACCAAAAATGAGCAAAAATAAAATCAAATAATCTACCAAGGGTGAAACTACCACAAATCAGCATCGATAAATAAATGAAACCCATAACGAACAGAAATTACAATAAATAACCGAGCCAAACTCAAAACGAGCAGAAATTAACATAAGTAGGGCTTAAAACCCGTTTGCCTTCCCAAGGCCAGAACATAACTTGCACTTTACTGAAAAAAATACAAATGAATGTGCATTGTCAGTTTAATATACATATACTGATATTTAGTAATCAAATGTTAATATCATTTGATTTATTAACGTTATAAAAGTGAAAACATTTATATTTATAACGCCTGACATAATATGAAATCAGCTACTAACTCCATGTCCTACCTTAACCGCAGCAATGTTTTTCTCGTGCATAGCCCTGATCACTTTAATGTATTTATCTTGTATGTGATAAAAGGATAGAACCTTTGCTGAATAATTAAACGCTTGTTCATAATCTATAAAACTGATGAATCTTCAAAATGTTCCGAAAATACAAATAGTTTTCAGGTAGTAGTAAAGATTAGTATTAAAACCTTAAAATTAAAATTCGCAGATAATACGATGAATCTACAAATAGGACCTAAATTTTTTTTTTTTTAACTTTATAGTTTGGCCTGCTATTTGTATGCTGGAGAAAAACTTTCAGCAATTTTTAACAACATACACCCTTTTAAAAATCTGGACAAAAATAGTACTGTTTAATTTAGTTTCATACCTCCTCTAATTGACCTTGAAGGGAAAACTTGATACCATTCGCAAAAAAAAAAAAAAAAATCTGTTTACTTTCTATGATAGCTTGGATACACTTGCGCTATTTTGATTTGGTTAAATTTTAAGAGTAGAAGTAGCCCCGAAAGTTTGAACGTAATACCCTCAGCCGTTCTTGGGATACTACTGAGATGTCTTATTGGGAATTAGCATTAACACAGTGCATTTTGATTTAATCTTAAGGCAATATTTAGTTTTTAAACATAATAGGCAAATGGGAGAGTGGGCGTGGGAGGGGGACTAGTTGACCTCCAATCACTTTCGACTATTAAAAAGGGCATTAGCCCTTTCTATTTTCAATCGAATGAGCCCTTTTCGAAGTTCCTAAGACAACTCCTTCGATACGAAGTGCCCTGGTCTAAAAAAAAACAAAATGTACCCACATCGATCTCTTCTATAAAAATGTCAAGCCTTCAAATCACTTTCGACTATTAAAAAGGGCAATAGCCCTTTCAATTTCCATTCGAATGAGCCCTTTTTGAGTTTCTGCCATAACGCTTTCTATAAACACCTTATATGCCCCCAGTGCATAAATTACAACCCTTGCCCTGAGGGCTGCGAAGGGGTTGTCATCCTCATAGACCTAATTTCCAGAACTTTCAACAACTTTAAACGAAACGGCTATCTCCAAATTTTTATTGGAAATGTTTGGGGAAATGGTGTGCGTAAGAGGGGGGTTAGTTGTTGTCTAATCACTTTCGACTATTAAAAAAGGCAATAGCCCTTTCAGTTTCCAATCAAATGAGCCTTTTGAAGTTTCTACTACAACGATTTCAATAAAAACCTTATATGCCCCCAGGGCATACAACCCTTGCCCTGAGGGCTGGAGGGGGGGGGGGGGTTGTCATCCTCAACGACCTAATTTCCAGAACTTTCAACAACATTGAAGAAAATTGCTATCTCAAAATTTTGATTGGATTTGTTCGGGGAAATGGTGGGATTGAGAGGGGGTTTAGTTGCCCTCCAATCACTTCCAACTATTAAAAAGGGCACTAGCCCTTTCAATATCCAATCGAATGAGCCCTTTTTGAAGTTTTATACGACATCGTTTTCTATAAAAACCTCATATGCCCCAGGGCATCACTTACAACCCTTGCCCTGGGGGCTGTGAAGGGGGTTGTCATCTTCAAAGACATAATTTCTGAATCTTTCAACTACGTTGAACAAAATGGTTATCTCAAAATTTTGATTGGATGTGTTTGGGGAAATGGTGGGCGTAAGAGAGGGGTTACTTGCCCTCCAATCACTTTTGACTATTAAAAAGGGCACTAGTCGTTTTCAATTTTCAATCCAATAATTCCCTTTTGAATTTTCTTCGACAACGCTTTATATAACAGAACAACATTATCTACCCCAAGGGCAAAAACTTACAACCCTTGCTTTGAGGGCTGTGGGGGGAGTGATATCCTCAAAAACATAATTTCCGGACTTTTTAACTATGTCGAACAAAATGACTGTGTCAAAATTTTGATTGGATGTGTTTGGGGAAATGGTGGGGGAAATGGTTTGGAGAAAGGGGTGTTAGTTATCTTCCAATCACTTTCGACTATTAAAAAGGGCACAAACCCTTCTAATTTCCAATCGACTGAGCCCTTTTTGAGGTTTCTACAACATCACTATCTATAAAAACCTTAAATGCCCCGAGGGCATAACTTCCAACCCTTGCCCCGAGGGCTCTGAGGGTGTTATCATCCTCAAAGACCTAATTTCTAAATATTTTAACTACGCTGAACAAAATGGCTACCTAAAAATTTTGATTGGATGTGTTTGGATAAATGGTGGTCATGTAAGGGGTGTTAGTTGCCTTCCAATCACTTTCAACTATTAAAAAGGGTACTAGTCATTTCAATTTCCAATCAAATGAGCCCTTTTTGAAGTTTCTACGACAACGCTTTTTATAAAAAACTTCATATGCCCCAAGGGCAGAACTTATAACCCTTGCCGTGAGGACTGTGGGGGGGGGGGTTGTCATCCTCAAAAACCTAATTTCCAGAACCTTCAACTACGTTAAACAGAATGGCTATCTTCAAATTTTAATTGTATGTGTTTGGGGAAAAGGTGTATGAAGCTAAGAGAGGAAAGGCAATAATAAATGAAAAATAAAACCAAACAAGGGTGAGAAAACGAGGATTTTGTCAGCCAGTGGTAAAATACGAAAACGAAAACAAGCAAATATTTCGACAAGGACCTCCGCCATGTCCTCCTCAGTGCTAAAAAAAAAAAAAAAAAAAAAAACAATCTAACCTTTTTGAGTTTACTGCAAAAGATCCGAACAGAAACTGAATGAAAGACCAAGCCAAAACCAATGAAAAAAGGGATTTACCAAAGAGATTGGGCAAGAATGTTTTGCTTCGCAATGCTTTTTGCTCTTCTGCCATTTCGGTTTTCATTAGATATGTTAATGGGTTCTCTTAAATTTGATTGGGTGCTCAATTGAGTCTTTTAATGTTAAATTGTTATAAATTAGGCTTAATGAAATGTCTCCGGTGTCTCTCTTTGCTGCCAAATTCCTGTTTATATAATTTTTTTTTATCTCAGTTACCTCTTTAAAAGATTGCGGTAGACCATTTACAGTAGATATTAAAGTTGCCTCCTCAAAAAGAACAAGGTGTGTAGGATTTTCGACAATATGCTGGGCCAAGGCGGAATCTAAGTTGTCATTTTTATTTTTCAATCTCAGGGACTTATCTGTTGAAATTTTGTGGTCATGCAAACGTTCACCTAGTTGTTGATGTGTCCTACTACTGTAAAATTTCCCACATGAACACGGGACTCTGTAGACACCACTACCCAGTAAATGGTCAGTTTTATCTTTTCCTGAGTTAAAAAAATGTTCGACTTTTTGTTCACTTTTGAAAGAAACAGAGAGATTGTGTTTATTTAAAATTTTTCCAAGTTTATCACTTAGTTCTCAAATGTATGGTAGAGTGGTGAAAGTTTTTTTCTCTAAGTTTTTAAAAATACTTTCTAAGATCACACTGGCTATACATGACTTATATTTACGTCAAGCTTACGGGGAGCATTGGACCAATATTGTTTTAGATTTTTTTAATTATGTTAAAAAACATGCAAATCTAATTTGTCAATTTAATTTCTTAGAAACTTGCAAAAGGCATCGATTCTTCCACCTTCTTTACGTTTCAATCTTCATTTAGGCAAACAATCTGAAGGCCCGTTTATCCAGGGAATGGGTTTCAAAACTTTAACACGTATTTTAAAAGACCATAGATTCAAAAGATACGTCCTTAGTAATAAAATATTTAATTTTAAATCTTTATTATATCAGACTTTTTCCGTTTAAGATTTTCACCAAATTTTAAATATCTCACAAAGTTCTTTCCGACACGTTTTCCATTTAGCCAAAACTCGCTTATCGGAGAAATTCTCAAAACTGGAAATTCAATAGTTTCAACAAAAATGGATTTTCCTTCCTAGATTTTGTCCTGGCCCTCCATTGGAAAATCTATCCTCTAAGGCTTTTACATCCAAGGAGCTAAGTATTCTTTCAAAAGGACCAAAATTTGCAATGGCTCAAACAGCCGTAAATACATCAGAAATTATTACGGGCGTGGAGTCTTTAAAAAGGGCACACAAGCCACTAATTTCCAATCGAATGAGCCCTTTTCGAAGTTTCTACGACAACTCCTTCGACACGAAGTGCCCTGGTCTAAAGGAAAAGAAAATAAAAAATAATACATTGTGCCAACATCGTTCTTTACTTAGGCAGCGCGATTGTGCTGCCCATAATAAGTAGTTTGAACTGAATTAGATTTCGAACCATACTGCAGGAAAAAACTTCAAGGCTCAGAATTTGAGTGCGTTGATCCAAACAAGAAGAAGAAGAACGTTGCTACATGTCTTGATTTGTAATCAGATTTGACTCCTACTCTTTGACTGTCTGTAATGAATTGAAAACCAAAATTTGTGTTTGTCTTTGTTGAGTCAATATTTTTGTGAATATATTGCAACTGTGAGTGGATAAAATATGCAGACTAAGTCATTTGGTGTACTCTTGGTAGTTTTTTTTTGTTAAAAAAAACAATTAAATTTATTTAATTTATATTTTTTATAAAGGTAATCTCTAAATCAGGTAAATTTTTTAAAAAGAAAATTATTAAAAACTATTCCTTTTTTTAAAAACAAATAATATCTTTTATAGAGAATTTTCTCTTATGTGAGATTTAATATAGTTTATATTTTGTTTAGTTGAATATATATGGGCTTTTTACATTTCTACTTAAGAATTTAAGACGGATAATGTAAATAAATTGTAAAACTGTGTGTTATTTTGCTCTTTATTACATCTTTATTATTCCAAGGGTATTGAATAGGTCATTTCAAGTTTCCACCATCCTTTGCATGATTATTTAAACCTTTTTTTGTGATTTCTCTGTATTTAAGAAGCGGAAAAGTGGGCAAAAAGCACATAACTGCAGAAAGTACTTCTTGCACAAGCAAGAAGCACGTATTTCCTTAAAAAAAGGTACATTTAAAAAAAAAGAGAGAAAATGCTTTTAAAAGTATTTTTCTGTGTACTAGGTATAAAATACGAACTAAAAAATCCTGAGCTATGTACAATTGGCATTTTAATGTTGGTTAAATTCCGCGCTTTCAATTGATTGAAAAGCAATTAATGTGGTTATCTTTCTTGTTGATAGATACTTTTATTAACAAAAGAAAATTATCACATCGTTTGCTTCGCCTGCAGGGAACCCTAGGGACTTAAATAGTAGGTGAAAAAAGGTTTTAATCGTTCCCCCAGGGGTTTATTCTACCATTGTATGTGTACTGTATCAGAACTAAGTAGGTTTGTTCTTATTTTTCTAGAATGTCTGTGATGGCTCATCATCAAGAAATTGATGATGCCAAGAATTTTGGATTTGGGTTACAGGGTATGTGAAGGGTATCAATAAATCTTGAAATGTTTATAATCCTTATAAACTTCAAGAATAATAATGATACGGTGCTGTAATCATATGCTCTCTTCATTCCTCCAGTTTCCAAAGAAACTAGTTTTTTTAATAAGACCCCTAGCCACTGCAAGACCCAGATCCAATTCAATTTTTGTAGGGCAGTGTGTGGCACTTTAAAGGGGGTGGAGTCCAAATTTGTGAATGTGACTAATTATTATTAGACTAGTATATCTACGTTTTATGCTGCTGACAAGTTTATCCGTAATTAAAATTAATCTTTAAAAAAAAATATTGAAAACATGGATGAAGTAATCGCTTTTAGTGCTTTTAGTACTGTCCCCGCTGCACCCGTGGATCCATCTTTCCTGTTTCATACCCTTGACTTTTTATATGCTAATAGTAGTACTTTAATTTTATTGTCGTAAACGAGAATATTATTTAAAAAAAATAATAATATAAAATAATATAAAAAATTGTAAAAAAAAATTCTAGATTTTTAGGATGTTTTGGCTTGATGCATATGAGGATCAGTATAATCAACCTGGCACTGTCTTTTTATTTGGAAAAGTTTGGAAACAAGACCAGTGTATTTCTTCCTGTCTTCAAGTAAAAGGAATACAAAGAAGAATATATGCCCTTCCCAGAGAAAAGGTAATTTCAAGAATAACAAGTTAAAAACAACTGTCCATCCATTTATAGTAAACGTTAAGCCTGTTTATGGTCATCATAGTATTAAGTATTCAATCATCATAACTTAGGTCGTAGCATTTAGTATTCGGTCATCCTAGCATAAGTTATATTAGGCCATCACTTCTCTTTGATGAAAAACCTCAATTTTTTTGTTTACGCTTACTTTATTGAAACTATTTACATTATATAGCATGCATTATATTAATTATACAATTAACATAACTGTAATTACATGACATAAATAATTAGTATAGCAATAAGCTGGCGGTTTTTAACGCAAGTCAATTGCCACCTTTTCATGAGTTTAAATCTCTCTTTTGTAATTTTCTGTTACTTGTGTTTTTATTCTTCTGTATTCCACTGTATTATTGGGTTAGAAAAATATTATTATTATAATTATTATTATGTAAATACACAATATTGTATAATTGACATTGCAGAGCATGCATAACATCGCGTAGCATCATAAAAAATAAGTCGTCATATATATAATATAAAGGATAAGATCCTCTACAGTCGTCGATGGTGCATCTTCTGAAGTCGTCGATGTTCTGATCGAAAATTTAATAACTAATGCTAGAAACTTGTTATTTTAAATAAGAAACTTCAAAATTAGTTTTTGTCATTTTATTATTCCGTTTTACAATTTAATACAGCTTTTTTAGTATTTAATGAAGTTAGTAATTATTGCATAAACGAGTATTTTTAGTGCTTAAAGTAATTAAAGTTTAATATCTGAAGTTTATTTTTAGTCTAAAACTTCAATGTTATAGTATTTTCATACGTTTAAATCGTTTAGAGTATTTATTCAAATTAGTATCCAATGCTTGAAACTTGTTATTTGAAGAAAAGTAACTTCAAAGAAAGTTTTTTTTCATTGAAACATTCAGTGAGTAATGCTTGTTCAGTATTTCTACTATTTAATACAACATTTTTGGTATTTAATTAAATTAGTTATTATTATTGATTGAAACATCTGATTTTGAATAACGAATCACTTTTGAAACTTCATCAATGGTTTTCGTACAACTACATAAAATTAGTCTTTAATGCTTGCAACTTCATATAAAATTACGGCATATCTTACTAAACTTCAATGAGACGTTATTAGCATTGAAATTTTTAGTACCTAAATGAATGCTCGGTATTTTTAGTATTTGCTGCAACGTTTTAAGTATTTAATCAAATAAGTATCCAATAATAAACCTCTTTAAACTTCAATGCAACGTTTATGAAACCTCTTTTTTTATAGATATTTAACTTGAAAGCAAATGAAGAAACCGACGAAGAGGTTACACCAAAGGCAGTTTATGGTGAAATCAAATCTATATTCGACAAGTATAAAGTCTCCGAGTTTAAATGTAGATATATTAGGAAAAATTATGGCTTTGATTTAGCAGATGTTCCGAATGAAGCTGAGTATCTCGAAATAAGATATTCAGCAAGTTTCCCCGCCCTACCAGCAGACTTGAAGGGGGAAACGTTTAGTCATGTTTTTGGTACGAATACTTCAAGTTTGGAGACATTTTTGTTGGACAGAAAGATTAAAGGACCATGTTGGCTTGATGTAACTGAAGTTTCTGTAGCGAATCCTCAGGTTTCTTGGTGTGCTGTTGAGGTTAGTTTTTTTCGCTTATACCAAAAGAACGAAAAATATGACACCATGCACAAGTATTTCATTGTCAAAATTGATGGTAGTATTGGGTTTTCGCGAACCTGTAAATTGGCTTAGAACCTTTCGTGGTTGCGAGACTTTCGTTATCAGTTCGTGCGATCTAAGAACAATTTTATATATACAATATTAGAGATTGTTTTACAATTTCAAAAGCAATACATTTTATGTAGTCAAACAATTCTATATATACAATATTGGAGATTGTTTTACAACTTCAGAAGTCTTGGATAAAAAAAATGGTTTTTGTACCGTTTTGCCGGCCCCCTACGTTGGGTATTGGAAACTATCTTGATGTAAGCTGGAGTATTCTAGGGGTTCTCAATCTTTTTCCAGATCCATAGTTCTTCGAACCTCCTAATACGACATGGCACCCCCGTTTAGAATGGTAAAAAAAATACTGAAAAACTAACTTGTGCACCCTATTTATTAATTGTATCACAATTCTTTTTGAAATCACCCACAAAAGTCTTTTCTGTGGTGAACCCCTACACTGGGACTTCTTCTGGGTGTAGTTTGACCGTAGTGATGCTGCCGAAATTCACTTTAGTGGGGTGGGAACAAGAGGAAAATCGGTAAAAATCGATTACTTCTTCCTATAGTATGAACTTGTAAGTTGTACAAAGTGTAACAGTACCTTTAACCTGCAAATGTTGGCATGGATTAACTCTTGTTAACATGGAGGGAAGTTTGGTTATCCCTCCCTATTGTTTACGCAACTATCAGGAGAAAAATGAGGTTAAATTTCTTACAATATTCTGGTTATATAAACTCTAAAACGAAAAAAATGGGGGTTCTCATGGGATTCCAAATTTCTTATATAGTATCATTAAAAAGCCAGGAATTCCTTGTTTTTGTTCCATTAACAATTTTTTTTTACTGCTGGTTCGTTGATAAGGGGCGGGGGGGGGGGGGGCTGCCTAAAACAGAATCATCGTTTTGATCTACAATTTTAAATGCCATATTTATTGAATTGTTGTGTCTTTTAAACATTTTCTTTTGCTTTGAAGATTCATATAAATGTAAATAAAGACTGTATAGAAATAAAAATATCTTCCCTGCAAATTGGGTTATGTGTTGGCTACTCTAGATAGTTTTTGGTTTGCTCTATCGATTAGGCGCGTTTTGCGCAATCGCTAGATCTATTGTTTTTTTTTTTCAAAATAAATACGTCATCAAAAGGGTAAAGGTTAAAGACGGTGTCTCAGAAGACGCCAAATTGAAGCTTGAGAGGAGATTAAGTGGAAACCAAATTTAATATTAAAATTGTAGAAACCAAATCTAATATTTAAACGGTATTGTTTTTCTTTTATTTCAAAACTCAAATATATATATAAAAAATCAAGCTTCAAAGTACCAAAGATAGTGAAAATGAAATCTTAAAGAATTAATTCATTGGAAACTAAAATTAAAACTAAAATATATTTTTCTTTATAATATATACACATATTATATATAATATATATTACATATATTATATATATATATGTTACATATATCATATATTACATATATACATATATTATATATAAACATATATTATGTATATAAAAAACAAGCTTTAAAGTACCAAATATAGTGAAAATGAAATCTGAAAGAATTAGTTATTTGGAAACTAAAGTTAAAACTAAACTATATTTTCTTTATTTTCTAAACTCGAATTTTTATATATATATATATAAAAAAACAAGCTTTAAAGTACCAAGGACAGTCAAAATGGAATCAAAGTGAATTAATTAAGTGGAAACTAAAATCAACACTAAATTGTATTTTTCTTAAATTCCAAAACTCAAATTTTTATATAAAAAAGCAAGCTTTAAAGTAACAAGGATATTGAAAATAAAATCTGAGCAAATTAGTTAAGAGAAAACTAAAATAAAACTAAACTGTATTTTTTCTTAAATTTCAAAACTCAAATTTGTATATGGAAAAAAACAAGCTTTGTAGTACCAAGGACAGTGAAATTGAAATTCGTTTATGTTAGATAATTGATTTCAGATTTCAATTTCAGTTTTCCATTTAGTCTTGAAATTTCTAAATGCTGCAGCCCAAAACTTGTTTTTGGAAGCAATGTTCTGATTGGCTTTTAGACAGTGGTGTGTATTCGCTGGCAATGGCTACCTTCTTTCTAAAGTTGGATTGTTCAAAAGTTAAAATTGTATTTTACTTTTAAGAAGCAATAAGGTAGAAATAAATTTACGTAATATTTTTTTCTTATTCTAACGAAGGTTCTCAAATTTGTCAACAAAAAAATCAGCGGAATAATTAACTATCAGTGTACTAAAATGAGTTCGTAAGCTGCCACATGTGAAAAGTATTTTATGGGTGAGTAGGATAGGAAGTTAGGTTAAGGGCTTTGGGAAGATTTCCGGAAATATTATTGGATAAAGCCTAAGCAAGACTTTAGACTTGACCTTAACCTTACAAAATTTTGTTCTTCGCAGTTTTTAAATGTATAAAAGCAGTTGGATTAATTTCTCTTTTAAATCAATAGTCAATGTAGGCCTAAGCTATTTTGGGAGGATAAACTACTATTCCGGTATGATTTAAAGGTATATAAACTAATATATTTTTTTCCTGCTTTAAAATCCTAAGAGTATAGTCATACACAATATTAACCAAAACCAGCATTTCGTAGCGTGACATCATACAAGATTCTCATTTAGGAAAGTTAGCTTTAAAATGGCGTTCACCTGGAAGTTGAGCAAGATTTCCAATATGTAGACGTGTATGTCTGGCCATGCTCTTGCTTAAGGGTGGAAGCTCAGATAGAAATACATGTGAACGCCACTCTTAAATAGATGACAAATATAGTGGAAAAGCGGCTTCCTCACAGGTAGAATTTGAAAGACTAGGCTCTTGAACTGGATGCTTGTTTGCAACTTGTTGCAGCTTGCACCTCGTGTGGCATGAATGCAGGCTGCACTAATTTTTGCATGTGAACGCCAACTGCCTGAAAATTGATTCATGGACAGACATGTTACTTGACATGCAAGGCGAACTAGAGAAGAATCTAAACGCCACTTAATTGTATAGACATTGCTTAGTATCGAGATGAGGAGGGATTTTGAAAATTCTACTGTTTTACTTTTTTTTTTGCTATATTCTCTTTTATTTATCTTTTGTTTGTTTATTATTTGTGTTTTAATCTTGAAGATTGAATATCTGATTTATTAGATACAAGCTTGAATGCTTGATTTATTATATATATACTTAGCTCTTTCCGGTCTTGGGTTCATGGGGATGTTTAAAGATAAGATAAGATTTATTGCAAAAAGCCTGTGGGCTATAGCAACACAAAATACAACTTCAAACAAAGCTCGAAGAACTTAACACAACTTTAAATAATACGAACCAAAAAAAAAAAAAAACACAACAAGATCTACCTTTTTAACCGACAAATAACAACCATAATATAATTCAATTCCTCAAAACCTTAACAAACTATCCCCTCAAACATAATTCCCTATGTTTAACCCCTATACGAAGAAGCTTACACATTTGTTTAATAGCACATGAGTTCCTCTGAGACATCTGCTAAATTAACCAACAATCACTCCCAGACACTCGTCCAAAACATTCATTCTGCAACTCAGACAGCTCTTAACATTCGGATACAAACTGAAAGAGATTCTCATTCGCACATCCATACACAGGGCAAAAGTAGGGGCCGGCCACCAACCTGGATTTTCCCAATAATTTTCTTCTCTCTCCTAAATCCAACCCATCCCCCCTCACCAACAACAAATTCTTCAAGTCCTCTCTATTCAATCCAAATTTAAAATAAACCTCCTTCCCACAACAGTCTTTAGTTCGAAGTAAAACCTCGAAGGCAGAGATTGATCTTTTTGGGCTAGTCACTCTTGTATTTCTTGGTGATTTAGGGTTTGCTGGACTTTTTTCCATACTGGAATGCTCTCATCATTGGGCCTTTTCCTTCATTCCACATCTCCGACAGGTCACAAAGGTCCAGTATTTTCTTGACCTGATTTGGCCACGAATCACGTTTACCGTCCATCAAGCTCCAAATAAACTGACTTAAGAAGCCGAATTCTAAGTAACCTAATTAAATCCCCCCCCTAAAAAATGAATTGAGAATTAAACTAAGGTATTAAAAAATTGTTGGAAACCGGAGAAAAAATTTATCTTGCCTATACTCTAGCTGCTATGGCCATTACATGATTTTTGTAGGCTGATGTTTGTAGTATTTTTGATAATAAGGGTTTAGAACGGGTCAAGAATAGCTATTGCCCGTGTATTTAACTTTGTTTTACTTCTCTATATTTTTCCGTAATAGTTAATTCATTACTTTATATTCAGCAACAGATATCATTCAGACATTTCAAGCATTAAGTTCTAAATAATGCACCATCAAGGCTTAGTCTCATTTTCTCGTGTTTTCGTGTCTTTTGATGATTCTTGTGTCTTTTAATGATGTTTTCTTTCTTTTTAACTTATTCCGCTTTTATTTAATAGTGGGAAGAAAATGGATTATAATCGTTATTATTACATCTAGTGCATTATATTTTCGTTATTCGTTCAAGTTCTCCATAGGAAATATTCAAGGGCAAGATTACCTAGCCTTTGGTCCAATTATATCAGCTCCACCGGTATTACATTAATATCCCTAATGATAACCCTGAATTACTACTATTTAATTTCCGTAAATCACTGTACACTCATGTGTAGATTTTTGGATAAAATTTGTAAAATTTAATTATTATAAAATATAATTTAATTATTTTAATTAATTATTAATATAATTTAATTATATTAATTTAATTATTAGTAAAATAAAATTTATAAAATTTAATTTAAAATATAATCAAATAAAATTTAATTATGAAATCGTAATAATTAAAGAAATCTGTAGCAACAAAAAACTATTTGAAAAGAGAAATTACAAACAGAAAACTAAGAAACAATTCCAGATAAAGTCCTCAAACTGCTTTTAAATTTTGGCAAAATGTCAAAATTGATTTTAACGTTTTTTTAAATTGTTTAATTTGTTGTTTTTTAAAGAAATTTTGTTTTCAATAACATATTTCTATATTTTTTTTTCTAGGGAATTACCCAGAGGCCTGACTATGTTGCTGTTGGTCCAAGTATTTCAGCTCCACCGGTTAGCATTATGGTTCTTGATGTAAAAACAGCGATCACGGAGAATCAACCAAGACACACGGAAATAGTACTTGTTGGCTGTCTGTCTCATAATGAGTATAAAATAGATGGACCACCCCCTAAAACTGCTTTCAAGGGTAGGAATAATGATTAAATTATATTTAATTAACAAGTAATTTTCATATAAATTAAACTTAAATTGCAATAGTAATTCTAGAAGTTGTGAAAAAGGCATTGTCATATATCTGGGTGCTCGACATTCATGTAAGGGTAAACCTTTACCCTCATTCAGTTTCATTGTTTTACTATTCCTTATTTATTTACGTTTATTAAAAATAACTTTTGCAACCATCGGTTAACAAATTTTGCTGCCCGAAAGTATTTTAGGTCAGTGTTCCATAACACAAGCTTTAATTTGGACATCGAGCGTAGGGACCCTCAAGCCTATAAACAGAAAACACTTTCAGAAAAATATGTTCAGATAATATTAAACACCTATTCGCCGCGGTTAGTTAAAAAAAAAAGCTTAAATATAATAAATAAAACATTAAATAAATATTAATAAATAAAACACAGTAATAAAATATTAGTTAATATAAAAATAAAAAGATGGTTTACGTCTTGAGCCCATCTTAGGTCTGTTCATGCCTGAAAACCGCGGTTTTCTAAGATTTGTCTTTGTTGTTTCAAAACTATGAAGTTTTTTGGGCGGTGCCACACTTTCGTCAGTGTTGTCCTGTTGAACTGCTAAAATAAATAAGCAAATAATATGCTAAATTTGGCACTACTTTCGTTCGTAAATAATCTAAGTAATCTAGATAAATATAGCAATCTAATGCTAGGTTGCAACATGTAACCGAAAATCTAAAAACGCTTTTTTGAAAAAAATTATCAAGTGAGAAAAAAATTGCCATCTGAAGCTGATTCAGGAATGATTTCGATAAATTTAAATAGTTAACGTTTATTACGAAAACAGATTTATGGGAATTTTGAAAGATACCCTGGAAACCCTCGAAAATGGTGTCGTATCGAAATTAAAACTGTCCATTGGAATTGCTATTGTCGAAAACCCCATACAAGAGAGTTACAGCCCCCCCCCCCACCTCGAATAGCAAGGAAAATCACTTTTCTGCATCGGTAACACTGATGTGTCTTTTTCTCTTGTTTTTCTTTGTCTCCACTGCTAGTGGGGTACTGAAATATCATAGAGAGCTGTTTAATGGCTTATTTAAAAGGAAATTGCTGTATCCAGTACCTTTTGTAAGCATTAAAAATAAACTATTAATAAAATAAAAATCGATTTTCGACAAAAATTATACCAATAGTCTAAAATTACCATATGCCAAGTTACCCTATGAACAAATATTTGACGCTCTTCACTTATCAGGGTAACGCCCTTAGATATTACAATAGCAAAATTGTTTTGGTGTCTTCCCCTTCCCCTTCTTCCTCATCTCCTTCTCCTTCTCCAGGCTCCTCTTCCCCTTCTTTTGTGTAAATTTAATCAAATTTATCTTTTGCCTTGAACGTTATCAACTTGAGAAATTTAATTAAGTTTGATTAATTCTAGAACACTTTGCCACCCTTCGTCGCCCTTCAGATATGGCTTGGCCACTGCAACGATCTGGTCAGACATTTGATAAAGTTACCAAAGTGGAAAAATGTGACGCTGAACGACAGCTGCTTAACTTCCTTTTGACCAAAGTTCAAAGATTTGACCCCGACATTGTTATTGGTCATGATATAAGTGGTTATTATATTGAAGTGCTGTTGCAAAGGTAAGTCTGGTTTAAGTCGTAAATTAAATTAAAAATTTTTTTAGGGAAGAGAATTAGGAATTGAGAATTTTTTATAATTTTTTTTGTTCTTACCTATCAAAGCTGAATCACAGGCTCTTTTACTTTTCAAAAAAGACTAAAATGCTAGAATAATAAATCACGATTTATTACATAATTAATAAATTGTTGTATAAAAAAAAATATTATTCTTGTCAGCTAATAAATGATTAACTAGAAAAGATAATGCCAAGTAATTGATAATTTTATTATATTTTTTGTTCTTAAGTTTCCTGAAAACCTGAAACAGGCTTTTTTTAAGACTAAAAGATTAGAATAATAAGTCCCGATTTGTTATATAATATATAAATTATTATATGTAAAAATATAATTATCATCATTAATTAAAGGACTATTAAAGAATAATAAATTATAATTAAGAAAAAAATGCCAAGTAAGTGAGAATTTTTATGTATTGTTTTTTGTTCTTAAGTTTCAAAGTTCCAAAACACATGCTTCTTTTTCATAAAAAAAAAAATAAAAAAGACAGATTATAATAATATAAAAAATATTATTATTATTAGTTGATTAACTATTAAAGAATAATAAATTATAATTAAGAAAGAAAATGCTAAGGAAAGAAAAGAAAGAAAAATTAATTAATTATTATTAGGTTAAAAAAATTCTAAGTAACTGAGAATCTCTTACATATGTTAGATTTTGTTCTAAGCTCCAAAGCTTAAGCATAGGCTCATTTTTTTTTATAAAAAAAAGTTTAAAGGAAGAATATGGCTCAGTAGCTACTGCTATAATTATCCTTTTTCTTCATTTACTTTATTTTTTAAATGTAATCAGATCCACATGAGCGTTTAAGTTTTATTAAATTTTTTTTCTTGTGTAATTACCCAATTTCTGGGCTTTGAGTTAGCTTTTTCTGTTTAAGTTTTGTGATAAATGCTCAAATAAGAAATTTTTAAAACAAGATAGTGTGTTGTTTTCTCTTTCGATTTACACTTATGGGCAAAATTTCGTTTTTATCTTCGCTCAAGAAGTGAAGAATGTGAATTCAAAGCTTTTTGGGTAATTTCAAATGTATTGCCAGATTTTTTTCAGTTGTTTAAAGTTTATGAGCTTTTTATTTTAAGATTTTTTTTTTTTTTATCCTTTTCAACAAAAATTTAACCCTGAAAGCAGTGTTGAGATCCAAACATAAGTTTTAAGCGGATTTCAAATATGCAATCCAAGTTTTGGAAAGGATTTGTTTTCTTCAATGATTATGTTAAGTATGTGCAACCTCTTTAGAAATGATGGGTAGTTTATAAAGTATTTTGTTTATAAGCATAATTTCGTGGTGTCTTGAAACGTTGATTTATAACTGTCGCCATTTTTCATGTGGTGTTTGGGAATGATTCTACTCCATTCATCTGCTTATAGTTGCTCTGTATATTCCTTTTTTTAAATTTCTCTAAAATTTGGCGTTATAAAACAAAAACTAATAACCATAATGTAAAAAATATTGTTAATGGAAAAAGTTTTGTTGAACTCGACTTAAAAAATTGCATCACTCAATTGTACTTAATTTCATTAAGTAACTGTACTTAATTGTAATTATTTAACTATACTTAATTACATTACTTAATTGTACTTGTAGTATCATCAGGCGTTTCTCCCTCACTCGAGAATTGAGCAAAGCTTCTGAATGAGGGTTTTCCACGATGGCCGGTATTGTGCCAACTCTTCGGTAAACTTCAGTCAGCGCTTGCCCAAATTTGCAGGAACCTCTACCTGGCTCCTGATCTTGCTTAACTACCTGTTTATTCTTTAACTGTCACCTGTATCTTCTACACCATGTTGGCAAGGTTTAGCAAGCAGTATTTGTTTAGTGAGGTTGTTGCCAGGATGGCGTAAAGCGAGTCCAAGCCAGCGAAGCCGATTGGGCTTGATGATAGTTAATGTTTTGTCGATATTGTAAACAAAGACAGCGATTTCTTCGTTCGAAGTCCGACTTATTAGCTGGAAGTGTGAAATTGAACATGGGTAACGGCGATCGAAAACCTCCAGAGCGCATCCTTGAGCTGCTTTGATGGGACAAGATATAACAGCATACAGTAGGACTGCCCTCGCTGTTGACTTATATATTCTTATGTTTGTCTGCAAGCTAATTTCTCATCGAATCCAGAGCTGTTTGTGGAACTAAGTGAAAACTTTTTGAGTTCTAGAAAATTTTCTGTTGATTTTAGTGCTCACATCCCCCTTTCGAATCCACCTTGGATTTCAGATTGGCGAAACCATGAACATTGTCAAGCAAACTACATTACATTTTATACAGTTACAATAGAAGTTGAGAGCCAAGGGCTATTCTCATGTGAGATTCGACTTGCCAATTTCTGAAAGACACTCTAGAGCAGACCAATTGATTTAAATTTTTCATCGGCTTTGTTTAGACGTCAGCTACTTCAAATTATTAGCATTTAGATTGTAAATGATGTAAAATTAAACATACAGACCTGCGTTTTTTTGTGATTTGAAATACATCACAGACAGTAGGCATAGCGAAAACGCTTGAATTATTCATTTCAAATTGGTTGGATCCTTACAGAAAATTATTAACGACATTCATTGTTACACATACGTAGTCTTTCCTCGTGGTTATAAAAATTGATTTTTATACAAGGATAGATGCAAGGAGACGGTCGTTTCAAAGAGGCCTAGACGCACCCAAAAATTTATTTTGGGTCTAGACTGTTTCAGATTGTCCAAACCTTGGACTCCAAAGAGCCCTTGGAAAGAGTCTCGGGGGATTTGACCACCTTATCCCCTCCTGTTTTAAGGTATGTTATACATGAACAAAACAGTTTTAAGAATGAAGAACCTTTGTCTCCTAAGATATTGATGTTTTTTTCTCGCCCGTGTGCCCCCCCCCCCCCTAAAAAATTAAGATTTTTTATTATTTTTCATAATTCTTTTACATTTTCCATACGGTCCATCTTTTTCAGAGGAATTATTTCAACCTTATCAGTGTGAAAAAAAGTAACGCTGTGACTTAGATTACTATTCCTCCAAACTTGAGCTAAGCCGACTCCTTGAATTGACCCTTCGTACTCATCTAAAGGATTTAAGAACTTTAGGAAAATTTAGGTCAGCCCTTTTTGAGGCCGCAGCCCCTCCCCTTCCACAAAAAGATCCAGTTTAAGGATTTTAATTGTATTATTTTTGCATAAATTTAACAAAACAAAGGAGAAGAAAATGCAGAATATCAAATCAGAGTCATAAAGGAACTTAAGCTGTATTTAAGGAACTTGTAAGACTTAAGGAACTTAAGTCTTCAAGGACGCAAATTTGAGGTCAAAACGCTTGTGTTGTGTTGGATTATTATCTAAATATAGGATTCATGGAAGTCTGCCAGAATGTAGAGAAAGCGATTGGTGTCTCAAAATTCAGGGTTCTAAAACGTTCATTTTAATATGCACTAAAAATTTTAGCTTAGTTTTATGCTTAGTTGGTGGCGTCTGAAATTCATTGATAAAGTTACATGTAAAGGACGGTAGGTCGTGAAATAGGAGGGGGGGATCTATGATTTTTATCAATATTTTTGATTGAAGATGCCAAAACCGTGTTTGTCAAAATCTGGGGAGGGGACAGTTTTATTTTATCGATTTTTCATTGCAAATACCAACAAAAAATATTTTTCAAAATACAGAGAAGGCAATTGTCCTCCCCACCCCCTCGATTGTTTTGCTTAAAAAGCGTGGAATTTTCAGTCGTATATTTAACCAGATCTCGCAATAAGAAATGCTGCGGAAAGACCTTAATCGAGAATTGCTGCCAAAATGAGAAAAAAAATTGTTTTGCTTTACATTCGTAAGTTCTGTCCACATCAAGCTGGGGTCTCGCTGACTTTTCTAAAAAAAAAAAAGAGATCACAACTAACTAAACTTATAAGTTGACTAAAGGTTAGGTCACTAAATATCACTAAAAACTTCACTAAATATTATTGAACCAGGTAAGTATGTGATGAGAGCACCTGCCCAGGATTCCTCTTCGAAGCACTTTTGTTTAAATTCTCTTTTAATCAATTTATTAGGCTTAAGAAGCTATAAATAAATAATCTATGAATTTTTTTTTACATCCCAGAATCAATCATATGAGTGGGGAAGAAGAATATGGTTAAAACACACAGGGAGAGATATAGAAAAATAGATAAACGAGAAGGGAAGAGAATATAAAGTGGAGAGGAGTTGTAAAAGTGGAGATAAAAAATAATACTTCTGTTTGGGGAGGTTTTCAATACGTACCTCCAATTATTTCCTGGATATTCAGTGGACATCAGTAAATACAAGCTCTGATGAATAAAAGTATCTTTTGAGGCAATCCCCCCCCCCCCGTATGAGTGGGGAAGAAGAATATGGTTAAACCACACAGGGAGAGATATAGAAAAAGAGATAAACGAGAAGGGAAGAGAATACAAAATGGGGAGGAGTTGTAAAAGTGGAGATAAAAAATAATACTTCTGTTTGGGGTAGGTTTTCAATACGTACCTGCAATTATTTCCTGGATATTCAGTGATCATCAGTAAATAGAGGCTCTGATGAATAGTAGTATATTTTGAGGCAATCCCCCTCCCATACTAGCAGAAATTTAATTTATTGTCAATAAGGATTGCTTGAACTGACAGATGAATAAACATAGTTAACAAACTTATGTATGTCCAAAAATAAAAACTGTGCTTTTTCTTCGAATTCTAAATTAGGAATTTAGGCCTCTTGTGCTATTCACTGTTGTAATGCAAATAAGGTAAGTAACAAATCTATGAATCTCTTACATTTCCTCCCTTTCTCCTCCCTTTCCTCCCTTTCTCATTACTTAATTAAGTTAGTAGCTACTCTTATGTAAATAGTTGTCAGAACCCGGGTTTCTTAACCACAAAATATTTCTTTTTTTTTTTAAAGAAAGGTTTTTAGTACTATTTAGTTTATATAGTATTTTTTTAGTGATTGATAGATGTGACTTAACGCGCAACAAAAAAAAATTGGAAAATTATAACATTTGAAAGGGAATAGGACATGTTATCTTTTGAAGGTAAATGTACTTAATTTAATTATTTTGGAGGCAATTTGTAGGTACAGTAGAGCTGTAGCTATCCGAGGTAATATCGACCGAGAGTACCTCGGATAAACAAAAACTCGGATAAAACGGACTCTATAAGCAATCAAGAAAATAACACGTGGTAAACTGAATAAGACTCGACCAAAGCTGTTAGATAAGCGTCTATTTTTGTACTATAAATGAAAAATGACAAACTGTAGCAAGGTAACATGATCACCAATGACAGCGCTCTCGCACTGCGCAGTGCCTTTGACAAAGAGAGTTTTATTTTCGATTACAGTATCCCCACCCCCATTGTGTATTAGATTTATATCTAAATGCGATATTGTATATTTTTTATTTATTGATGGCATTTGTACTTTATCAGGATATGCATTTATGCAAGTAGAATACTTCAGTAAACCCTGAATTCGGTTATTCGGGGCTTAAGAAAATTCGAAGTTCCCCTTTCTTACTGTTTTCTTTTCTTTCTTATTGTCCTCCTTTTATATTATCTCATTTCCTTTAGTTTGCTTTAACTCTATTTCTTATTTTAGACTTGAGTATCATAAGGTGCCAAATTGGTCACGCTTAGGGCGGCTTCGGAGGGGAGACTTGAAAAACATCAAAGCTGGTAAAGCTCAACTTGATCGTATTGCTTTGTGTGGTCGGTTGCTCGTTGATGTCAAGCACTCAGCTCAAGAGCTTATTAGAGCAAAAAGCTACAATCTGGCAGCACTTCGTGAAGTAGTAAGTTTTTTAATTTGACCATTATTTTAATTGCATCTACTAGTGCTAACAACTTACCGCAGCACCAAGCTGCACGAGACCAACACAGCTGCGCACGCTCCTCTATCCCAATCTATATAAACCCTCCCTCCTTACACCCTCCCAAGAAGTTCCATTTCCCTTAAATCTTTTCTTACGACATCCTCCCACCCATTCGGGGATGGCCTGCTTTTCATTGAATCGCGTCGGTAGACCGTTTGGGGGATAATAGCGATAGATTGAGGGAAGAAGCCACAAGGGGTATGGCGAGGGAGCATCAGCTGTCCCAGCTCTTCTTTTTATATTCTCATATGAAAAGGGGTTTTATTTGGCGAATTTTAAGCAGTCATTGTGCGCTATCAGCAAATTATTTTTTTTTGAAACCGTGTGAATTTTTGTTGTGTTCTGGATGACCGACCGACTGTTAAAGAATTTCTGACTGCTGACTCCACGTTTGGCTTGAATATTGGGTACACTATTTCTGTAAAAGTACACATCCAAAGTCTTAGCGAGAAATCAATTATTTGTTTATGCTTCTTTGTTTGGGGGGGGGGGTAGTCAAGAGCGCGAAAAGTGCAGTTTCACGCCACCTTATTTTTTTTCCTTTTTAAGACAATAATTGTTAAAATTGAAGAAAATAGTGGGGTTTAAACTGAAAACTAGCTTTAATTATTTTATACGTGAGTTTATGACTAAAAATGGTCCTGGACATGGAAATAGTCCTGGAAATGGTCCTGGACAGAAGAGGGCCTAGTAATCCTCAACCCTCAGTGTTAGAGCATTGCTTGCTCTTTACTTAAAGATGTATAAACTTTTAAATTGTTGTTGAAGAAATAATGAAATCCTGATTTTGTTTTACAAATAAATAAAGTAATAGTTATTTAAGATTGGCTGTATTTTTCTGTATTCTGTTAAGTGCTCACTATAATTCACCTCTGCAGTCAATGTCAGACCTAGGGTAATTTGCGTCTGTCATAAGTTTTGACCTGGTGTATACGCTAACATCAGCTCGCTTTAAGTTTTAATATCACTTTTTACTTCTATCTGAAAGATGTATTTTTCACTCATTTAACATCTTACAGCAATGTAATCTAGAAAAGGGATGAGTGACAGTTTATTCTTTTATGTGTAGAACAGGAAAATTTATCAACCAATGAAAATAAGGAATACTGTTTTCTTGCTTGTTCATTGGTTGACTTACTTCGCTGTTCGAAAATAAATTTAAAAATGTTCCTGGAAAGAGGTCTAGCACTAGTAGAATCCATGTTAGAGATTAAGGCCTCGGGACGCTTTTTGACCAAGGACAAGATTATAAGTGATGGAGTCCTCGACCATCAAGTGTTTACTTGTTACAAGGAAGTTTGTTGGTGTAACAAGTAAGATGTAAACGAGTAAGTTTATGTTGCCTTGTGTAGCATCTTGTATAGATCTAAAAATACATCTCAGATTGCTCAGATTTATGTAAACACTTTTCTTTTGTAATTATTCTATCACCAAAGCATAACGTGGAGAAATTTTGTTTCCTTTGTATATGACGTTTTTAAATACTTCACATAATAAGCGCATAGTAACTGAGAGGAGAGGGGGGAGATTAAGCACCAGTCATTCCCTCGTTATCTGGGACTAAAATTTGGAAAATTCCTGAAATATAGCTCAGACGGACCCCTCCTCCTCTAAAAAAAGTTTTTTAAATACTCCCCCCACCATAAAGAATTTTTTCTGATGCATTTTTGCCATAAAGTCTTGCAAATGGGGAGGGGTCTTGAGATCTCCCAAGCTTGAGACTTAAGGACTTTAAGCTTGAGACTTGAGACTTAAGTCTTACAAATGGGGAGGCGTCTTGAGATTTCCCAAGCTTGAGACTTAGGGGAGTTACTTGAGATACTCCCCCCACCATAAATAAATTTTTTCTGATGCATTTCTGTCATAAAGTCTTACAAATGGGGAGGGGTCTTGAGATTTCCCAAGCCTCCCTGGAATTTGAACAAACTACATTAACATATGTAGGCTTTTAGTTATCCAATTCCCGAAAAGATACAAGATAGATTTTTTTTACTGCGTGAAAATTCTCCCAAGTGGCTGTTTTTCTTTTGTACTAGTTTAATCAAAATATGTTCAAAGTATAAACTAGGGTACTTGGGTGTTTCATTTTTTACAAAATTAGACATTTAGAAAGGCTTTGATAGTGAGATACACATTTCTTCTATGAAACTCCTTTTGAATTTTTATATTTTTAGAATTTTCTATATTTGTTTCTATATTCTTATATTTTTTTATAATTTTTATACTTTTGAAACTTCCACAGTTTTTATATTTTGGAAACTTTAGGTGCATACTCCTCCACGACCGCTCGAGGTAAATTTATGGGAACAAAATTAGAATTTGACTGTAATCCTTCTCACATTCTTATAGTTTTATATGAGTATTGTATCTCATTAGTTTATCATTTCCAGGTTCTAAAAGAGAAGAGAGTCGTACCAGAATACGACGTAACAGACGTACGGAAGGCATACAATGATCAAGCCACTTTATTAATGTTAATTAACCACACAATGCAAGATGCTACCGATACTCTGAGGATTATGAACGAGCTACAAGTGTTGCAACTTGCCACCCAAATCACCTGCATAGCTGGGAACGTTCTTTCCCGCACTCTCGTCGGTGGACGTTCTGAAAGGAATGAGTTTTTACTTTTGCATGCTTTTAACCAGCGAAATTATGTGGTACCTGATAAAAAGTATGGAAAGCAAAAAACTGCTGGTGATGGAAATGATGACGGTGAAGGAAAGGGTAGAAGTAGAAAAAAAGCCGCTTATGCTGGCGGCTTAGTTTTAGATCCAAAGACAGGCTTTTATGACAAAATGATTTTATTGATGGATTTTAACTCTTTATATCCAAGTATTATCCAGGAATATAATATTTGCTTCACTACCGTCCCAAGAGTTGGCTTCAGTGAAGACTTATCTGAGCCTGAACTGTTGGAGAAAGTCTCACAAATAAGCCCCGAAAGAGGAATTCTGCCTACTGAAATAGGAAAACTTGTGTCAAGTAGACGTGAGGTCAAAAAACTGCTGAAAGACCCTAAAAACACTATAGAAGAAAATACCCAGCTTGACATTAGGCAAAAAGCCTTGAAGTTGATGGCCAATTCTATGTACGGCTGTCTGGGTTTCACTCACTCTCGTTTCTATGCCAAGCCTCTTGCAGCATTAATTACTGCTAAGGGTAGAGAAATTTTAATGGCGACAAAAACGTTAGTGCAGAATATTGGACTGGATGTTATTTACGGAGATACTGACTCGATTATGATTAATTCAAACTCAGTTGACTATAAAGAAGTATTGTCACTAGGAGGTAAAATTAAGCAAGAAGTTAACAAGTCATACAAAAATTTGGAATTGGAAGTAGATGGCGTTTTCAAGATGATGTTGTTGTTGAAGAAGAAAAAGTATGCTGCTCTGACTATTAGCCAAGGTGAGCTAATAAATCCACTTTTAGTTGTATGCATACCAAGTTTATTTGTCATAGTGACAGTGATATAACTACGGGTGCTAAAATCTTAATCACAGCGGGATATAGCTAACAGTGAGCTAGTGTTCAAATTTAACTGTTCACAATGAATACCTTTGAGAATGATCTAATTTGCTTATTCCAAGCTATTTAGGCTTTTGCAAAATGTCTAAGAAAGCTTTCTAGCCGGTTTAAAAGCTAATGAAGCTTTCCAACTGGCTGACATGGGTGAAAAGATGGTCAAATTAATTGAGCTTTGGTGCTTGTGCTACGTAGTTCTGGCGTTGAGCCAGAACTAGCAAGTTATGACTGAGGCTAGAACCAGGTCATTCTCAATTTGAGTGTCAATCCAAATCTGGATCTCATTATCTACAGGCCATACGTTAAAACTTTAGAATTTTTTGAAGCCCGTATTTACACTGGATGTCAGTAAAAAAATTTGACTTAATGATGATTCCCCCTGAATCTTTGAATTTTTTTCTGTTTAAGGTTAAAAAAAAAATAAAAATAAGAAGACTGATTGTGCAAGCAAGTTTGGGCTTTGAAAAAGAAGGTCACATAATGTGTCTGTATTGTAGTACGATTATGAAACTTAAAATATGATAATAAAATATGATTATATTGTAGCTTTGTAGGCAATTTAGGAGACATTTTCATAGAAATCTACCATGTGTCAAGACCGCGGGGACACGCCTTAAGTTGTAGCATTAATGTAATTTAACATAATTGATGTGATGTGAATAAACATAATTTTTGTTTTGGCCTAAAACCCTATTTAGCTCTGTTTGAAACCAAATCATGTTTTTCGAGGGATCAAAGTGCAGCGCTTTATCTGCTTGAAAAGTCATGAATCTTGTAAATTTCGTAAATATTTATGTCTGTTTTGGACTTGAGAGAACGACAATGTGTGTTATGCCTGTGGATACTTTTTTTCTAAATTGTCATGGAAGTCTTTAGTGAAATAATATTTCTCTTTGTGCTTTGTAACATTCTATTCATCAATTTTAGTTTTACACCTATCACTACTGCTAGCTACCGCTACTGCTACTAAAAACTCGATGCAGCACCAAGCCGTCTGAGGCTACCACACCTATGCACACTACTCCTCCATCCCATTCTATTCAAAGCCTCCCTCTTTGTACCCTCCAGAAAGTTTCAATTTCCATTTATTATTTCCTTACGACATCCTGCTAACTTACTTGAGGACGACCTGCTTTCGTTTAGCACTAGATTGTTGATCGTCAACCCTGTGTTATTATTCCATTAAAAGGATCTGTCAAATTCAAGCGAAGGTTCAGGAGGAGTATAAACTTAGTGATTAAATTCGGAAGAAATTTCAAGCGAAGGTTCAGGAGGAGTATAAACCTAGTGATTAAATTCGGAAGAAATTTCAAGCGAAGGTTCAGGAGGAGTATAAACCTAGTGATTAAATTCGGAAGAAATTTCAAGCGACGGTTCAGGAGGAGTATAAACATAGTGATTAAATTCGGAAGAAATTTCAAGCGAAGGTTCAGGAGGAGTATAAACCTAGTGATTAAATTCGGAAGAAATTTCAAGCGAAGGTTCAGGAGGAGTATAAACATAGTGATTAAATTCGGAAGAAATTTCAAGCGAAGGTTCAGGAGGAGTATAAACCTAGTGATTAAATTCGGAAGAAATTTCAAGCGAAGGTTCAGGAGGAGTATAAACCTAGTGATTAAATTCGGAAGAAATTTCAAGCGAAGGTTCAGGAGGAGTATAAACCTTGTTATTAAATTCGGAAGAAATTTCAAGCGAAGGTTCAGGAGGAGTATAAACTTAGTGATTAAATTCGGAAGAAATTTCAAGCGAAGGTTCAGGAGGAGTATAAACCTAGTGATTAAATTCGGAAGAAATTTCAAGCGAAGGTTCAGGAGGAGTATAAACCTAGTGATTAAATTCGGAAGAAATTTCAAGCGAATGTTCAGGAGGAGTATAAACCTAGTGATTAAATTCGGAAGAAATTTCAAGCGACGGTTCAGGAGGAGTATAAACTTAGTGATTAAATTCGGAAGAAATTTCAAGCGAAGGTTCAGGAGGAGTATAAACCTAGAGATTAAATTCGGAAGAAATTTCAAGCGAAGGTTCAGGAGGAGTATAAACTTAGTGATTAAATTCGTAAGAAATTTCAAGCGAAGGTTCAGGAGGAGTATAAACGTAGTGATTAAATTCGGAAGAAATTTCAAGCGAAGGTTCAGGAGGAGTATAAACCTAGTGATTAAATTCGGAAGAAATTTCAAGCGAAGGTTCAGGAGGAGTATAAACATAGTGATTAAATTCGGAAGAAATTTCAAGCGAAGGTTCAGGAGGAGTATAAACATAGTGATTAAATTCGGAAGAAATTTCAAGCGAAGGTTCAGGAGGAGTATAAACTTAGTGATTAAATTCGGAAGAAATTTCAAGCGAAGGTTCAGGAGGAGTATAAACCTAGTGATTAAATTCGGAAGAAATTTCAAGCGAAGGTTCAGGAGGAGTATAAACCTAGTGATTAAATTCGGAAGAAAAAGATTATTGGCTTGTCAGGTTTTTCTGCTCCGGTTACCAATTAGACACATGTTTTGTACTACCAAAGTAGATAAATTTACCGCACACCGGGATCGAATTCAAATTCTGTTCGGGAAATATCGTAAAAAAACTCGAAATTCCGGAATAGAGTAGAGGCCTTTACGCTTCTGTTCTATGCCCAAAAATTCCAGAGAGGGCCTCCTTTAGTTTCATAGTTTTTATTATGTTTTCTATAACTTTCTGAATTTTTCGTTTAATTCGTATATTCCCCCTCCCCCTAATTTTGCCCTCTGTCTTTGACTGGTACATGGTACATGTTACTTAAAGAAAAAAACAATCACATTTTGCAACCTAACCTTATCTGTGATGATGTTTTACCTGGAAAGTGTTTAGCTTTTAAAAATGCTCTATATAAATTAAAAAATTGAATTCCTATTCAGTGCTGTATTTTTTTATTCAGTTACCCTTTCACCTTTACATGGAAAGGGTCGTTAAATTTTAGTTGTGTTTTGTTTTAAGGTTTGTATTTTTTTATAGGATCCTTGCATTTTTATTAGTAATTTTTATTTTATTATCGTGCACTGAGGACGGCCAAGCATAGTCTTGACCGAAATATTTGCATTTTAGTCTACATTTTTCACTGGCTTGTATAATTCTCGTTTTTCTCTTTTTTACTGTTTTTTCGTTTCATAGTTAAAAAAAAAACTTTTTTTTTCGAATGAAATTGAAGAGCAACTTTAAAATGTATGATGTCGGTTACTGCCCCCGATGCTTCAAGCTGAGTATGCTAAAGTTGGACCTTTTTATCTCAAGACTTGCTGAATCAGTCCTCTAATATAAGCAGTGTGATGAAATATCAACTTGACGCTGAAAGAGCTCATTTAAGAACAAAATAGTATTTTTGGATCAAATCTTTGTTATAAAAGATAATCGGTAAATAAAACAGTTGGAATTACCAAGCGGCTGCGGTTTGTTTATTAATTTCTTTTTTTTTAATTACCTTGAGGACTCCACAAGTTCAAACTTTAGTGTAAAGAGCAGGGTAGGAGTGACGGGTTTTCTCATATACACAATAATTTTGTTCCTCTGAACGTTGTTCTTAGATCCATTTTGCCAATGAGAAATTTGTTTTTTTACTTCATTACGTTGCAGTTCTCTATTAATCTTAGTCTTAAAATAACTCAGTAGTTTTAACTATTGCTATACTATTATTATGCTAAGCTATACTACTGCAATCGCACATTTCGTCCAGTGTTTTATTGTAGTATCTGTAGGCATGTACTATCTGAAAATGCTCATATTTTTGTAGTTCCATTCCAAAACTTAGAAAAACTCAGAAACTTTATAAACAACCTCAGAATAGTTTAGAAAAATTTTATTAAAGAAAAACAACTTTAGAAAAGTTTTTATCATTTTTTTTTCTTTCTTTAAGATTCGGATGGGAAGCTAAAGACATCTAGTGAATACAAAGGTTTGGATATCGTTCGTCGAGACTGGGCCCCAATTGCAGTTCGAGCAGGCCATAGTGTAATTGAAACACTTTTTAGTGACTGTTCCCAAGATGAACGCAGCCTTGCAATTCTAACGAACATGCAGAAAATAAGTGAAGATCTTCGGAAGGGAGATATACCCGTTTCACAGTTAACTATTACAAAACAGTTAACAAAGAACCCGGAGGATTATCCTGATAAGAAAAGTTTACCACATGTTCAAGTGGCACTGAGGCTCAATTCAAAGGGAGGTTAGTACCAATTCCATTATTCGCTACTTCCTTGATTCCCAACCTTCCATGCGTGTACTCTTAGAGGAACGTGTTGAGGTTGTTGGGTGTACGCCAAAAGGGCTTGGTAATTGATTTTACTAACTTAAAAATTATAAAAGACTGGGTCTGTTTTTTTTTCTTGTTGTGAATGTCAATAAGTTTTTGTTATTTTGTAATAATTAAGTTATCAGATAATTAATTGAATAAATAAATTGATATTTATTCAGTTTAATATTTAATTTCAATATTAATTCAATACTTAATCTAAAATTTAATAAATAGTCAAGTCAAATAATGAATTATTAATTTTAATTGCAGACACCTCCTTTATTGGCCAAGGAGCCCCTGTGGGGATCAATATTTTTATTCTAAGAATGATTTTCTTATTTGTTTGAAGTATATATATCTATTTAAATCATGAAAAAACAATTTCAAATTATTTTTATTTTATTTTATGTTGTGTTCATAAATAATTAAAATGTTAATTTAAGAAACTACTTTTTTCGCCTTAAAATGTCAAAATTAATTTCGGCTGTCCGCTTCTTAGACAGTTTAAAAAACAGTGAATTGTCCCAAAATAAACTTGTATTTGTATGAGTAATTAGCATAAACCGGTCAACAGTAGTCGTTCAACTACAAGAAACTATGGGTAAAATTTAACTGTGTTGACCTTGAAGTAGCTCTTTCTGCTTTAGATTTTTATTATTGCTATACTTAGACTGTATAAAGAACAGTGAATTGCCCCAAAAGAAGCTTGTATTTGTATAATTGGCATAAACCGATCCTATCCCCTGATAAAAAATGCAAGAAACTATGGGGAAAATTTAAATATGGTGACCTTGAAGTGACCTTGAAATATGGTGACCTTGAAGATCCTATCCCTTGATAAAAAAAATGCAAGAAACTATGGGGAAAATTTAAATATGGTGACCTTGAAGTAGCTCGTTCTACTTTAGATTCTTATTTTTGCTGTTTTTTGTAGTGTTTTTTCGTATAGCAATAGGTGTATTTGTGCTTAAAGCTATTGAAGCGAATATTGTTCTTAAATTGCTGTTTTTGTAGTATATTTTTACAGATTCTTATTATTACTATTTTTTTTGTATTCATAGTTGTATTCATAAATTATTAAAATCTTAATTAAAGAAACTACTTGTTGTTGCGCTGCGCAAAACCGATCAACTGTACGAAAAAACTAGAAATATAAGAAACTCTGGGGAAAATCTAAATTTCTTGACCTTGAAGCACCACTTTCTACTTTAGATTTTTATTTTTTGTTATTGTTTTTTTTTTTTTCTATTGATGTGCTCATTTTTCCTTAAAGCTATTGAAGCGAATAACCATATTCTATTCTTCTCTTAACAATGTTCATTTGTGACAGGTAAAAAGCTGAAAGGTAGTGATACAGTCCCATACGTGATTTGTGAAGATGGCAGTAATTTGCCTGCAATGCAGCGTGCATATCACCCTGACGAAATAAAAAACAACACAGTTCTCAGCCCAGATATAAATTACTATTTGAGTAGCCAGGTTTATCCCGTTGTAATGAGGCTGCTGGAACCCGTGGAAGAAATTAATAATGCTCAGGTTTTGTTTTGTTTCCTTATTTTGTTTTAATTCATTTAGCTAATTTATTAAGGGTTTAATTTGATTAATTTATTTTAATCAAAAGTATTCTGGTTTTACTTAATTTGTTCTAATTTAATTAATTTGATGTAGTTATGAGAAATTATAACTTTTGTTAAATGTTACTAAGGTGGTTTTTATGGGGAAAAGGGCCTTCGGATTTTCTTTAATATTTCCTTCTTTTATGTTTTATTTCTTTATTTTGGTTTTAATGTGTTTAGATGTCTAGTTTTGAGGAATTGTCATTTTTGTACATTTTACCGGAATTTAAACTCTATACCATTTACTTTTTCAACATTTTCATTTAATACACATTTTACTTATAAAATAAGCAGCATTTTCGAGTTGAGTGGCATTGTTTCTTTTGAATACTCTGTGGTTATCGAATGTTTATTTTGCCTTGGTATCATCTGACCAATACGTTTTCTTTTCATTTTTTAGCTGTCTTTTCATTGGACATATCCATTAGTTTCTTATATGTCTTCTTCCCTAGAGGATCTTCTGCATCTTCTTTATGGGGAGAGCGTCCTTTCAATTTTCTTTTTTGGTTGTTAAAAAGGTACTTTCATACCCTAAAATGTACATGTCAGACTCTCTCCTAGAAAAGTCTTGAAACCCTTTACCTCTCATATACACATACACAACCAACTTCTGGCTAAGTACACCAAAACCTCTGCTGTATATGGCCTGGAACGTATCTTTAAACTTGATGAAATGCTGAACGACTATGCAAATAGCCTAAAAAAAAATGTTGAAGACACTTAATAGGAGTCGTTTTGCCTTGCTGGCCTAGTATTGTAAATTTGTTTACTGTTATGAGCGGTTAGGTGGCCAGATCGATGAATTCCAATATACCGACCCTGGAGAAAGCCAACAGAAAGGTTATGCTGCCGGTGTTGATTTTAGTGTACCAACTATCTAGTGAAACTGAAAATTTTACTTTTTGTTCTGTTATTTCCTTCCTGTGCATGAACAATGTTTTTAGGTGAAGTATTTAATATAATTAGTCTTTCCAGGAATTTGATTTTATTCCTAGGAAATTGATTTAAGACTGATAAAGTTAGTCTATTTTTCCGGAGTGTGATTAGTTAGCTTGGCTTGTGAAGGAAGCATATGTAACTGTTAGAATCATAATAACTACAACTACACTTCAATAAAATTTAACAAAAACTTAAACAGAAACCAAATGGCAATTTCAAAGACAACCCAAAAATGAACCAAAAATAAAAACAACGAGCTACTAATTAAACTGCATCATTAAGTGATTTACTATATTCCCCCCCCCCCCAACGAATCGGTTAACCCCGTGAAATAGAATATCAGCTTTGCCTCTGTCCTTATTTTAGCTCTGACTTATATAGAAAAAGATTCTAACCAGAACTAGAATCCCAATGATTCAGAAAATAAAAGTTTGAGCATTGACTCGGAGGACTGAAAATTAGTTACTTTTATGAGAGTGTAATCAATGTTCACTACTGTGAAGCTGAGTGACCTTAGTGTGATTGTAGGGCAAAAGACCTAGTAACCTATTTACAAACTGACTAACCATTGCTTCTATGAAGGCAATCCTTAATATGATATAGCTACAAACTTAAGTAAATATTATGATGGTTCTTCCACTAACCTACCAAAGGATGCTTCTGCACTGTTGACTGAGTATTGACTTTGTTTGCTGGGGGAGAGGGTTTCTCCTCAAACTCCCGAAGAGGGTTTCTTCTCTCTTATATGGTACTGGATTAATCAAAGCTTCTCTCTTTCTTATTTGTAGAAAACGGATCCTTTATTTCAGTTAGAATCTGGTAATTATAACTGAATTGGTTTCAAAAGCTTTACGTATACCTTTAATGTATAAGGCAAGCAACAATAATGTATATTTCAAATATATACATCCAAAGTCATAAATCACTATCAATCCTGTGTTCAAAAAGCCCAGGTTACCCTCAGTCGGTATGCTAATGCGCTACTTCTGCGAAAATTCTTACAAAATTCTTTTTTTATAGCGAAAACGTGGGGACTGGCCTCCTGCCTATCAAAGTATAATTAATGCATCAGCTCTTAAAAGATCTTTGTTATTCTTCTTTAATTCTTCTTTAATGTTTTTATTCTTCTTTAATGTTTTTATTCTTCTTTAATGTTAGTGTGTTAACTGACTTCTGTGAATATTGTTTCCAAATTCCGTGTTACAGCAAAAATATGAGAATTAGCCTTTAGTTTGTGAGTGTATAATTGAAACATCAGTTTTTAAAGTAGAAGCCCAAAGAGTATGGGTAACTTATAAAAGTGGGAACAGGCGCTAAAGTCGGCAAACAAAAATATCAACGCCACCTCGTGTGTGGTGACACTTGATATTTTTCAAGCTATGTAATAATTTTTCTGTCAAGAACTGAGATCATATACTTATTATTACCCTAGTTTTACCAATTAAATTGATTATTCTTATTATTACACTAAAAAAAAAATGCCTAAGTGCCGGCAAACGCTAGATATTGTTGATAGTTTTTTTGTCGACACTAGCGCCAGTTCCCACTCCTAGAAGTTACCCATACTCTTTGGTAGAAGCCATGTTCATTTGGAAATATTCAGCTAGTTAATAAAAGTATTTTCAGTCCTGTAGTGGCGCAGTGGGTAAAGTTTTCAGGCTTAGAGACTTAGCTTTTTCAGGTCTCAAAACTAGTCATTTTTTCTCAAGTGACTAAAAAAAATTTCTCGAACCTTCACAAAAGAATATGCACTATATTTTTTAATGTATGTTGTCCTACAGGCTCTTTGGCTAGTTCAGAGTTTTTCAAGTTAAGAGGTTTTTAAGGTTAATCTTTAAGAGGTTTTTTTTTCTCAAAGAACTTAGGTTTCAAGACAAAAAATTTTATAGCACCAATCGAGAACTCGAGTTACCAATTTATTAAACAACACTCCCCGGAAACCAATTTTGATTGCCCCACATTAAGCTATAACATTTTGAAAAATATTGAAAATCTGAAAAATTAAGGAAAGTAATCAAATAAAGTTATTGCTGATAAATAAAAATTAAAAATAAACATTAATCAAAGCACAAGGAATTAGTAATAATTTCTGAGACCACCTGCAAATCATGACAAAACATAAAATCGCAAAGAAGAGAGAACGAGGACAATAACAGCCAGTGAAAATTTACCCTTTCACCGTTACTCTGAAAGGGTCATCTTATTTTAGTTCTGTGGTTTGTTTTAAGGCTTGGTTTTTATATTTCTATCGGTATTATTCTGCACTGAGGACGGTAAAGCGGAGGTCTTTTCGTGATTTTATGTTTTGACAAGCAATTAGATAAATTACTTCATTAAATGATTTGTTTTGTTTCAGATTGCTGCAACTATGGGTCTTGATGTTTCCATAGCCAAGGATTACAAAGTGTCAAAACAAGCGGAAGAGGATTCTGTTGAGGCAAATGAAGAAGAAAAATATCGGGCTTGCAAAAGGTGAACTTTTATTTTAACTTTTGAAAGGTACTACTATTGCTACTACAAATTAGACTGCCTTACTATAATAAATTTATAATAAGATTATACAGTGTATACTATATAATATATGTATGTTTGTAAAATAATAATATGTAATATATCCTAATATATAACAATGATAATGAATTATTGAGACCATCTATACAGACAAATTGCAATAAGAAAATTACATGGGTGAAAAAAAAGAACTTAAAACAAAAAGAAATGATGAAGAAATATCTTTTGGAAAGTATTCTCCGGGTTCTTTGTTAACTGTTTTGTAAAATTTAACTGTGGCACGGGTATATCTCCCTTCCGAACGTCTTCACTTATTTTCTGCATGTTTGTTAGAATTGCAAGGCTGCTTCTATGTAGCTTTTATCAGCGATGAAAGAAATATAGAAAGCAAGCTTACTCTTTTTATGTTACTTTCTTTTCAGGTGTAAAGTTTTTTTTTTTTTTTTTTTTTTTTTTTTTTTTTTTTTTTTTTTTTTAGGGGGAAGCCTTTTTTAGAAAATGGGGAAAATGAGCTATTATTTCAGCGTTGAATTCCATATATCCTAGGCATGCTGTTACGTACTGTATTGTTATTTTTCAAAATAATTGAATGCTGTTAACTTTCACTTGCAAAATTGAATTTATTCTGGTTAAAATTCATTTTTGTCCCTTTTTTGTGCCACAATCATATATTATTTTATTTAACTGTCTGGCTTATACATACAGCAATGCAACTGTTATGCTATTGAAAACAATATTTCTGGTTTTGCCACTGAAATATCATTAAAAACACGATACTATGTCTTTTACTTCTAATGCGTTTTGCGTTGCCGGACAAATAAAAAATGCCTAATATGCTGCTAGCCCTTTGCCCAGTCCAGTCATTAAGTTTAATGCATCTGTTAATTCATTACTTGAAGTTTTTCTAGCATCTAGAATATATTTCTTTAAGCTTTAATGGATTTTAAATGTCCATGTAGGGTTGCCACCTGTAGCAAGAAAGTGCTATTTTAGCACTATTTTATAATGTGTAGCACGTGCTCAGGGTTGCAAAAATAGTGCTAAAATGGCAAGAAAGTATTATTTTAGCACTATATTATTATGTGTAGCACTATAGCACGGGCTCAAGTTTGCTAAAATAGTGCTAAAATGGCATGAAAGTACTGTTTTAGCACTGTTTTATTATGTGTAGCCCTGTAGCACGTGCTCAGGGTTGTTAAAATTGTGCTAAAATGGCAAGATCTCTCCCACTACAGTCTCTCCCACTATTTTTATTTTAGATACGCTGGAGCAGTGCCAAGAAATTTGGATCAAGTACTTACATATAGCTTTGATCGAGATTGCTAGCGCTACCAGCATTGCTAGCTTTCTCGTATTTATCAGGCTTGCCCTGAGTTATACTTTTGGGAAGGTGGTTTTCTGCTCTGGCATTATTTCCCTTTTTAAACAGAGGGGGTGAAAATGCTGTTTTTCAATCTCTTGGCACTTCCTTGGTACATAGGGAGACTTTGAATAATCGGGAGAGTGGTTCGGCGATGGTTTCAGCAGCTTCTTTTAGGAGACGTGGATTGAACTTATCTTTCTCAACTGACTTGTTTGACATCTAGCAATTTAAATCGTTGGAGGAGTTTCAAACAATGAATCTCAATAGACTCGAGTACTTACATACGACTTTGATCGAGTAGCCATCAAATATATTACAAACACTGTTATCTTGCTAGCACTACAAGCATTGCTAGCTTGATTCGTGATTGCCAACAAGTTTCTTCCAAACTAAGAAATATTTGGTTTAAAACATTAAATGATAGGCGAAACGGTCTAAGATTGAACAAATGTATTATAAGTTTCAATTCAAGGAGTGAAGTTACACAATATGCTGGGAACAAAAACAATAGGATCTTATCTCTGGGGCTCTTTAAAGCTATTATTACTTCTAAAGCATGGAAGGTTTAAATTGGGAAAATTCAGTGTCATTAACTGAAATCAGGGGAGATCACCTTTTTAGGAGGGAGAGGGCGAGTTTCTTCCGAATATCCACCCTCTAAAAATATAGAATTGTATAAAAAATACAGGGAATACTGTAAAATTCGTACAAATATTGGGGTGGTTGGGGGTGGTGTGTGTGGACAAAAAAAAAAATTCATCCCAGCAGTGGCTTCTGTGTCTAACTTCAGTTATATTATAGTTGTATTTAAGTATGACGGCACTAGACCCTCAAGGTCCAAACCGGCGGTGCTGATCTCCGTTTTGTGGTATTTCAGCCAGGAAGTGCAATAGGACGATTTTATATCCAGGGGGAGGGGTAGGGGATTTGACCCTCACCTCGTAATGTTTGTCCGACTGTTAAAAACGTAACAAAAATGAATATAAACGAATTTCTTATGCATTTTTAAAAGTTTTTTAAACTTTAAAAAACTTATATAAAATATAATAAAGGTTCTTATGTAGGGACGTACACAGGGGGCGAGGTTTCTCGAGTTCCCCCGCAAAAATTTTTAATTTTCCCAAATTTATTGGCATGTTTAATTCAAACTATCTAAAGAATTTGTTTTTATCAAGTAAAAATCCCTCCCAGCTGTAGGTTCTGTGTCTAACTTCAGTTATATTATAGTTGTATGTAAGTATGACGACACTAGGCCCTTAAGGTCCAGACTGGCGGTGCTGATCTCCGTTCTGTGGTATTTCAGCCAGGAAGTGCAATTGGACGATTTTGTATCTTTCTTTGCACAATATTTTATTGAAAGAGTAATATTCTTCTGTTTTTTGGTTTTTTTTTCTAGGTTGCAATTCAAATGTAACAGCTGCGAAACGGAAAATATCGTTGATGGAGTTTACAGAATTGTAGTAAGTTTTTCTTTTGCTTTTCAAATTTGCATGTCTAAATTTAATATTTGATTTGTCGCTAGAACATTGATTAAATTGTTTCCCTTTTTGCCATATATTTATAAACGCCTTAGTTCCGTTTAGTCAAGTAGTTATGTCGACCTAATCAGTAAGAAAAACTCAGTCTTTAATAAAAAGAATTTAACTTTATCAAGTTTGACCTTCTGTTAATATTTAATTCTTTGATAATCAAGTTCCATATAAATTCAGCAGACGAAAGCTCCGAAAAGGAATATAAATTGAAAATGGGGAAGGTGACAGGAGAAGGGGGAGGGGTACTATTCAGCACTCAATTTCTATTGCCGTTGTGTGTTTTACGTATCAGTTCTACATTTTAGGGTGTAGCAACTGATTCTGCCTTTGTAAATGCTGTGATGTGCAAGGTTTCTGGTTAATTACGTTCCAAATCGGCCGTGTGTTACTGTAAATGGTGTGTTGCGTTTGATTCTGCCTTTATGAATGCCTTTCCAAGTAATTTTCTAGGCAATGTAGATTTTAACGGCTATGTTTGCTGACTTTTGCATCTCTCTTTGGGGTGAAGTTCTTGTGTAAACTGCAAGAGTGGAGAGGAGAAAGTAATTAGGGTAAGAGTATTTTGAAAAATTACAAAGTAAGGCGATTAAAATTTTAAAGAATCGGCTGGAATCCTGAAAATCCCAGCCTCTTTGTTTAAAACATTATACTTACAGTTAATCCAAAAATCGGTTAATTTGCCCTACATTTATGCAATTTTTTTTCTTCCGTACCTGAGATAAAGAAGCACAATTTTAGTGTTGTTCTTTTAATTATTATAAAACCGTATTCAAATCATATATTTTTTTTCAACTTTTGCAGTTTCTTTTAACAATTGTTTGTTCCTTTTTTTTTTCGTTGAATTATGTGTAGAATCCTCTTGAGGTAGAGTTTTTATTGTTTATGAGGATGAAGCTGTCTCTAGAAACTCTAGGGACTGGGGCTCAAACTTGCCTATCCCAAGTGCTTCACCCTCACATAGTAGTGACCATTAAGGTAAATGCAGTCATAGAACTGATTTGGTTTTTCAATTCTGTTCTGACCTTAGTTGGTTTATACTGTCATGTGCTGTCAGTAATAGCCGTGGCATTGTTGTTTGCGGCGTTAGTTTGAGGTGTTGATGCGTTTATTCTTTCTTCTTATGGCTAATTCTTTTTTTTTTACTGCAGTGGCTCCATCAACACTGACGATACGCTCCTAGTCTTAAGATAAGATATTTATTTCAAAAAATGACTATCACAAGCCCCGAAGGGCCGAATTCGCATTTCGGGGTCATATAATAAAAAAAAACATAGAAATAGCACAACAACTAAAAAACTGGCTGAACAGTGCCAAAAAACAACAATATCAGAAAGGCAAAGCCATTCATTAGTCTAAAAAACAAAAAGTGTCAAATGTAAGAAAGTTAAAAAGACACAAACTAAAACAAAACCAAAAAAAAAAATTGAGAAAAAATAGTGTTAAAAAGGTTTAAAAGAGAGTATATAAAAAGGGGAGGGAACGGAAGAACCAAACGGACACAAGCATGGGTATCACCAGTACCAGTACATGGGTATCAACGGATGGGGGACAAGATAGGGACGGGTTGAGAAACAGTACGTGGCAGGCGGTGTCTGGATGGGGAGTGTCTTTTGGGGAAAATGTATTCCGTGCGAGGGTTTATTATTGTATTTTTTGCAAAACGGAGGCACAGCGTTCCTCTCCTGTGCTCAAGAGTTTCCAGCTTGGCCTTCTTTAGAAGGAGTGAATATGGTACCAAAGTTTCTTTAAAAATTATTCTAAGGGCTCTTTTTCGAATAGATTCAATTTTATCTGATTCATCACGGGAGATGCCAGGATGCCAAACTGGACAAGCATATTCAAGATGCGGGTGGACAAAGGAAGCATAAATTCTTAAAGAATGGGATGAGGGGACGTTAAATTTATTCAAGAGCTTAAGGAGAGACATGGACGAATTAGCTCTACGGACAATATCTTTCACGTGAATATCCCACTTTAAATTACAGGAAATTGTAACCCCAAGTAATTTAAAGGAAGACACAGAAATATTTGGGGGGAAAGGGTCAAGGAATGCGGGAATAGATTTCAAGAAATTTACCGTCATTATATTTGATTTAGTGGAATTTACTTTCCTATTTAGGTTCTTAGCTTCATCCGAAATGTGGGTTAGAATTTCAAGGGGTCACTTTTAATATTCATGTGACATACTTCGAGGATCGACAAGTCATCCACGTATTTCCACCTTTGGGAGAAGACCTTACCAATATCGTTAATCATGACTAGAAATAAAAGTGGTCCCAATAAGGTTCCTTGAGGAATTCCACAATATATTTTGGCTTTTCCTCATTGTGTTTTGTTTTCATTATTCATTTCCTCATTTTATGTATTTGTTGTACATTCCATTTCATTTTAATTATTTTGTTTTCATTTCCTCATTTTATGTACTTGTTTTACCTTAGCTTGATTGCTCCAATTAAGGGATTTTCAGGGATTACCTCTACTTGGAGATTATTCCAGATGGCGACGGATCGTCGGGTGAAGCTCATCTTTAGGTATCCCTAACTTGGTCTACCCTGCAATTGATACTGAACTGTGTTTTGACCAGTCACCCTACAGGTATTGCTCTTTCAGGGACGAGCTTTGATAACTCCTCTTATGGAGAGGAAAGCACATATTAGTAAAAGACCGACAAAGTTGCCGCGCCCAAACGATCTTTAATCGATTGCAAGAGTTTGGTGTCAGGGTTTCCGGAAGTTCCTGCACGAGCAGCTCGATTTTCGGCACGCTGGAAGGGAGCGATATAGTTTTCTGAAGCACCGGCAAAAAGGGGGCATGCATATTCCCTGACTGGTCTGATGTACGACATGAGCAGAGGCAAAATGGATTCGTTAAGGAGATAGCTCCAGCATCTTAGGATATTAGATCTAATTTTTCTCCCGGCTAAACTCTTACGTTAGATATGATACAGAGTGGAAATACCTTTGAAAATAGCCACTTTATCGCAGATCAATGTAGATGTATGATAAGGTCTATAAGTTGCAGTTATAATCATCGGGTCTAGCATACTTAGAACCTGCATGGCGTGGTAACTATAAGAGAGGGAAAATTCTGATTCTGTTTTTGGATTCAGAATAAAAAATTTCGATGGGAATGTAATTACAAGTTTTCATAGATAAAACTGTAAAAGAAAAATACTTTTAGAAACATTCGGATTAGATATTTCGGATAGATGTCAAAATTTGTATTAGAAGAATGAAAATTGTAAATATTAAGTGCTATATTTAATGCTAAATAGAGTAAAATCGCTAACTTGCAGGAAAGTAAAATTTCAAAGTATTCTACGCAAAACTGTTCGTAACGGAAAAAAAAAACTGATTGCAGCCTTAGAATTAGCAAGAGATTATGTTGAACTCACCGTTGCTACCCCGCATGCAAAAGAAATCTTCAAACTGTTTGATGAATGTAATTATTCTCTCTTCTCCAATCTTGTGTTTATTGGCTCATTTCTGCTTTCTTTTCCTCTGTTTTGTACGCATGGAGTCTAATGGAACTGACGCTGAATTATTATGACAATTGCGAATGTTGGTGAAAACTTTTATTGTTTTTTGCTCAGTACTCATTTTTGAGGTTAAGCTAACCTTGTAGGCTATTACTCAGTTACCTTTGAGTTAGTTAACTTAATTTTTTATCTTGATAGAAGGACCTTATTTTGTGAGGCTTCTTTTTTCAGATTTTCTAACTGAAAAATTCAAATTTTTCTAAAGTCATTTATTACATTTTTTGCTGAATTATTCTTGCTGTAGACCTTGTATTGTTAAACCTCAGCTGTGATTTATTTTCTCTGAAACAAAAAGTGTTGAATTAATAAAAATAGTTCAAAAATGGCCATCTATTTGAATAAAAACCTAATAGTACAAAATTTACACATAACTTTCAAAGATGGGTGATTATGACAGAACCTTAAGCAACCTCCAGGATGAGAATTTGAGAGAAACTTTCCAGGGACAATTGAATACTGAATTCAAGAGTTTAAAATTTGATAATGTCGAAGGTAGTTGGAATAATTTTAGAAATTAATTTGTGAAGTTGCTGATGGTGTCGTAGGGAAGAAATCTAGGACTGCAGCTAAGAATATTAGTGAAAAAGCTTTATTTTTTATAGAAAGGAGAAAGGACTTGTACAAGGATTATGTGAGTGATAGATCATATGAACACAAAAGGAGAGTAAAAAAAGTGGAGAAAGTATTAAAATATGAACTAAGGAGGTGTGAAGTGGAGGCCATGGATAAAATTGCCGAGGATCTGGAAGATGCAGCTAGACGGCATAGTAGTAAAATATTGTACTGGCATATCAATAAATTGGGAGGGAGTAGTCAATCCGGACTTGGCCCAGTTAAAGATAGGAATGGGGCCACAATTAGCGGTAAGGAAAGAATTAAAGAGCGATGGGCAGAACATTTTGAGAATTTGCTACTCTGAGGTTAGAAATAAGTTACTGAAGATTATAAATATGATTTTTGAAAAAGGGGAAGAACCAAATGATTTTAGGAAAACCTTAATTAAGCCACTTTATAAGAAAGGTGATAAAAGTGAGTGTGGTAATTATCGAGGCATTAGTCTAGTCTCTGTAGGTAGCAAAATACTTAGTAATATGATACTTTTTAGACTGAGAGATGCCGTAGACAAAGTTTTAAGAGAAGAACAGGGCGGTTTTAGAAAAGGTAGAGGATGCGTCGACCAAATTTTCACTCTTAGGTTAATAATTGAGAAGTGCCTGAGTTCTCAAACACCTTTGGTCCTTAGTTTTATAGATTATGAGCAAGTCTTCGATTCTGTTGATAGAAGAGCTTTAGCAAAGGTTTTATCCTTGTATGGTAAACCAGACAAATAGATTAAAGTGATTAGTGCTATGTACGAGAATAACACTGCTGCGGTTAAGGTAGGAAATGAGGTTAGCAGCTGCTTCTTATTAAATCAGGAGTTAAGCACGGTTGTTTTCTATCCCCTTTTCTATGGATTATTTTGATTGACTTTGTATTAAGGCTCAAAGGAAAGGCAATGTGGTACCAGGGAATCAAATGGGAAGGAAACAGTCTCGTGGACTTAGATTATGCTGATTATTTAAGCATCCTAGAGGAAAGTGTGAGCAAAATGAATGAACTTTAAGAGGTCTTGCGATTTCAGGGTGCTAGAATAGGTTTGAAAATTTATGTTAAGAAGACTAATTCATTGAGGCTAGGAATAAGTCAAGATGAAAAGGCGACGTTGGGTAAGGAAAAGATTGATCAAGTGGGCAGCTTCACTTACCTTGGTAGTATTATTAGTAAAGATGGTGGGAGCAGTGAAGATGTTAAAAGTAGAATAGCCAAGGCTCAGGGTGTTTTTTCACAATTAAAAAAAGTTTGGAAGAATAGGAAGATAAGTCTCCAAATCAAGATTAGAATATTGGAAACTACAGTGATGACAGTAGTCAAATATGACTCTGAAGCATGGGTGCTTCAGAAAGCGGATGAAGATTTGCAAGATGTTTGCCAGAGAAATTGCCTAAGAATTGTTCTGGGTACCCTGATGACTGACCGTATTCTAAGCAGCAGGCTGTACGGAAAATGTGGTTTAATACCGCTCTCTAGGGCTATATCAAGGAGGCACACTTGTGCCTCTATAAAGAGGCGACCCACCACAATGTTAAGCGATTTCAGGTCCTAGAGGTCGCAGAGAGACGGCGGTAATCGCATTTTGTAGCCCAAGCTCAAACTAAGAAACTTGCAAAATTTCATCCTCCTCCGACTTTATCTTCATGGGGTAAACTGGGCCGGAAGTTTGGGTCCTCCCACCACAGCCCCCCTTTAACGTTGTCTGATTGGGCTGAAATTTAGAGGTTAAGGTTTCCTAGGGCCCAGGAGCTTATCCTCGAAATTTTAGCTCAATCCGATCACTCCTTCCCTGTTTTCAAAAAACCAAATATAGCCACTTAAAATTCATCATTTCTTTTTTTCCTTAGCCACGCCTACAGGCCACAGTTGGCAACGGATCCGGTTGAATGAGGACTCATTCGAAGCAGAATTCGACCTGTTAGGGCCTTTTGATATTTTCAGACCGAAAAAATTATCCCCCGAATTTACATTTACGAAAAACCTTGTTTTTCTATATTAGCCCATGTTAATTTTTCCCACCACAACCCCCCTTTAACTTTGTCTGATCAGGCTGAAATTTAGAGGATAAGCTTTCCTGGGGCCTGGAAGCTTATCCTCGAAATATCAGCTCAATCTGATCACTTCTTCCCTGTTTTCCAAAAACCAAATATCAAGTTTTGCTTGCGTCAAAAAGATTCATCACCTCACTAAAAAACAATTACAATTATGTCTCTTTAGTGTAGCGGTGAGACTTCTGGGTGTCAGGCGGAAAACCCGAGTTCGATTCACCGATAGATCAAATTTTTTATATACTGAATTAAATTTAAAAAAAAAAATTCAGTTTCTTTTTTAAATTATTTGAAAAAAATTATGTTTTCTAAAGAGTTAAAAAAAATGAGTTACAAGGTCGACCCTTAAAACACCCTGTCGAGAAAGAAAAGAATAATACACAATCATCTAACAGTTAGTCAAGCAATAATAAGTAATAAACTGTACAAAAACGTGCAGAAATTATTTGAAAAAAACTACGTTTTCTAAAGAGTTAAAGAGGCTGAGTTACAAGGTCGAACCTTAAAACGTACAGGGATTAGGAGGCACAGTTGGGGGACTGCCGCCCCCAAACCCCCGCTTTCGCAGCCTTTAAATAAAAAAAAAGTTTTTTAAACTGAAAGTAAGGAGCGACATTAAATCTTAAAACGAACAGAAATTATTCCGTATATGAAAGAGGCTGTGCCCTCCTCAACGCCTCGCTCTTTACGCTAAAGTTTGACTTTCTCACAACTCTTTTTTTAAACAATAAAAACTTTAGCGTAAAGAGCGAGGCGTTGAGGAGGGCACAGCCTCTTTCATATACGGAATAATTTCTGTTCGTTTTAAGATTTAATGTCGCTCCTTACTTTCAGTTTAAAAAACTTTTTTATTTAAAGGCTGCGAAAGCGGGGGTTTGGGGGCGGCAGCCCCAACTGTGCCTCCTAATCCCTGTACGTTTTAAGGTTCGACCTTGTAACTCAGCCTCTTTAACTCTTTAGAAAACGTAGTTTTTTTCAAATAATTGAAAGAAAGGTTGATATGGCTAGGGAACGTTGTGCGGATGAAGGACGACAGATTTCCGAAGATTGTTCTTTTCGGCAAACCGTCTAGGGCTAAACAGAAAGCAGGTCGTCCTCGTCTAGGGTGGGGGGACTTCATAAAGAAAGATTTAAAGGAAATGGGAACTTCCTTGGAGGGTGTAAAGACGGAGGCTTTGAATAGATTAGGATGAAGGAGGAGCGTGCGTAGCTGTGTTGGCCTCAGGTGGCTTGGTGCTGCGGTGAGTTGTTAGTAGTAGTAGTAGTTAAGCAACCTTGCCGCCTTAGAGAAGGTAATACGGCACTTTTACCTATCTTCTCGATTGCAAGTGTTTTTTTTTTTTTCTCCTTTTTTTTTTTTTTTTTTTTTCTTTTAGGAATAGTTAAACCTGACAAGCCAAAACAAAAATTACACACATAACTTAACTTCTCGGCTGGCTTAATACGTGTTAGCAAGACCGTATCCAGGGGGTTCTACCGGTTTTGAATCCTCGAAATTTTTGTCCGACCCGTAAAAACGTAACGAAAATGCATATAAACAAATTTTGATGCGTTTTTAAAGTATTTTTTGTATGACATCCTCTTGAATGGATTTTTTTGTAAGGATCTTTTATAACCTAGCTCATTCAGTGTTTGCCACAGGATATAGAAAACAGTATTTCAATACTCATATAAAGTATATCTACAAACAGATAACCCAACATATTGGTAGATATCCTCCCTAAGAGATTTCAAAGATACCTCGCCAGGTTGTTTAAAAAGACAAAATCTCTTCCTCTCTTCTCTCTCCCTCTTTCCCTCTCTCTCTCTCTCTCTCTCTCTCTCTCTCTCTCTCTCTCTCTCTCTCTCTCTCTCTCTCTCTCTCTCTCTCTCTCTCTCTCTCTCTCTCTCTCTCTTCTCTCTCTCTCTCTCTCTCTCTCTCTCTCTCTCTCTCTCTCTCTCTCTCTCTCTCTCTCTCTCTCTCTCTCTCTCTCTCTCTCTCTCTCTCTCTCATATTTACTCGCTAAAAGTAAATATGGGACTTTCTAATTTTGTTCCCTCTTCTTTCCTAGGAAGAAGGTGCTGAATTCAGTCTTTCCCGATGTATAAACCGAGATTGTTCCAATTCTCCATTGCTAAATATTGGATATCTAAGTAATCTCTTGGTATCCTCTATTAGAGAACATATTGGACTGTATTACAAGGTCGGTCCATTTGATAATTTTGTTTTCGCCATGTGTTTTATCTAAACAATCTTACTTTTAAGTTTTGTAATAGAACAGTTTTTTCTTCTTCTGTATTTGCAATAGAACAGTATTTTCTTATGATCTGTATTCTTTTTCCTCTGTATGTGACTTAACATCTGCTTTATAGTTATATTTACCAGGTATCCTTTCATCTCAGAGGCTATACAATACCTGCACGCTGATTGGGGACGGGGGGGGGGGGTGTCCCTCCATACGTTCTCCTAATTTTGTATATTTTAGCCTAAAAATATACGAATTATTTTTTTTGCTTCTTTTATATATTTTTTTGTTCCATGTTATAAATTGTTTGCGCTTTGAACATGGGCTCATACAGGTGGCTGTAATCCAGTAAAGTTACAACATTTTGCCAACATTGTAAATTCTTAATCAAGACAAACACAGCAAATCGCTTTTCTAAATAATTTTCCACCAATACTATTCCTCAGTCTCCACCTAGAGCTACATGAGGAATGCATTGTAATGGGATGGTAACACCACACTTGCACACTGGGGGGGGGGGGTAATGGTCCCTTCATAGGTTTTCCTAATTTTGTGTATATTTGCCTAAAAATTCCCCTTGTATTTATCCAGACCTTTAAAATCCCAACAAACCATTCTCTAAAATTCCGTGTTATAAATTGTTGACGTTTTGAATTTGGGCTTATTTGGGGGTCTGTAATTCTATAATGCTCCAACGTTTTGCCAATATTTTTAATTTTGAATCAAGACAAACACAACAAGAGATTTATCCTTTTCAGCAGTTAATCTAAACCTAAATTTTTGTCTGAGGTTCTTGAAGTTCTTATGTACAAAAAAAAAAAAAAAAAAAAAAAAAAAAAAAAAAAAAACAAGACACGTTTTAAACCCTTTTCTTAAGTCCTGGCTGAAGAACTGTGCCATCTAGATAAGATAAAAAGAAACAATAAAATAAAATCTAATTCTGGAATGCTGTAACGCATATTTTTTATTCCTTGAATAATCTGTAACCTCTTTTTTTTAAAGAAGAAGCTTGAAAACACCTTTTTTAACGCGTTTCGTAAGTAGTGGCTGAAGAAGTGATTCTCCTAACTTAGACAAAAAGGAACAAAAAGATGCAACTCAGGAAAGCAGGGATAATTCTATAATGTCGCAATTTTTGCCTGTAATTTAAATTTGTATCATAGACAAAGATATAAAGCATTTTTTCCCATTTTTTAAATAAAATCAACCAATTCTATTCCTCAGTCTCCGCCTAGAACTGCAAGAGAAATATATGGTAATGGCTTGAATTCAAATGTAAGTCTAGTTCACGATTTTTAACGGCTAAATGCCTCACCTCTTTCCTAATATTATTTGCAAGGGCGTATCAAAGATTTTTTTTGTGAGTGTGTGTGTGTGGGGGGGGGGGGTACCAACAAACTTTACAAAATACCTAAAGAATTTTTTTATATATTTTTGTTACTTTTTTACGGGTCGTTTGAAAATTTCGGGGGCGGGGGTTCAAGCCTTGTAAGAGGCCCCTGGATACGGCCTCGATCATTTGTGACTGACTAAACAACTTAAACTGAACACGTGTAGATACATGCTTAGCTAATATATTGATAGCTGCTTTGTAAGTAGATTCGTTCAGCCTAATGTATAGAATTTTTTTGCATCTCATCAAATGCAATATTTGGACCAAAATATAAGATTTGGACATCAATAGGTTTTTTAAAAGTTGTGGTTATTTTATTTTTTGTTTTTATGGTAGCATAGTGTGTAAATTTCCACATTTTCAAATGCAAAATCGAACGTATCATTTGGTTTAATAAAGGACTTACTTGACTTACGGCTCTTGTTAGGACGATGTACAGAACGATGAGGCCAGGCGCTTCTAGGTTGACATAACGCCTGCCAGGCTCGTGTCTTTCTTCCACTTGGATGTGGGATAAGGCAAGAATTTCATTGCCTTTGTCTTTCCACCTAGTAGGGGGGAGTCCTCTGGGACGTTTCCATCAGTGCAAGGTGGGGTCGAAGTCAAACACAGCCCCTGCTGGGGCGTCATGGGGCAAACAAAGGAGGTGGCCGTACCAGCAAACGGTGCGCTGGGTAAGCTGTGTCACGAATGGAGTTTGCGAAGTAAATGACTGCGGGGTTTGGTAAATGACAAAGTCAGTCCAGTGAAGACCCTCGATTCTTCGAGGCTATTTGGTCTCTACGACATCGACGGTGTAGAGAACCTTTTTTGCGGCTGACCACGTCTCTGCTCCATATAGTAGCACGGTGCTGATTGAAGCGTTGTAATCACGTATTTTAGTATGGCGGCTTATATTTGTTTTTTCGCCAAATACTATTCTGCCTCCCAACAATTGCTGACGCTTTTGCTATTCGGGATGTAAGCTCTTTTGTGATCGAATCATCCCTCGATAGGGTGGATCCCACGTTAGTGTAGTCTTCAACCACATCTGTAGAGTTGTATACTATTGAGTTGTTCAACAAAACCAATAAGATTAAATAAGTTCTCTGGTAAACATTGATATTGCCTTTGCAAATATTTACCCAGCCATTGTTATATCTCGAAATGCAAGTTGTTAAGCATAAACTGTTTCCTTTAGTAATTTTTAAAAGCCAATTTGACTCAGTCCTAAGACGACCACACTGCCTTTCAATTATAGAAGAACAAAACCATTCAAATAAATGAGGAGTTTTTTAAGACAGTGTCAAGTAAGCCAATCAGATATACGAATATTTCGGCTGTATAACCAATTGCCGACCACAGCAAAATAGGTGAAAGAAAACATAAAAAATTATTTGATTACAAAACCTTCAAAAAAGTTCTTTTTTTTATTGTGCTTTTTTCACTTTTTGTAAGGACTTAATCCAAGTAGCTTCTTAGTAGCTAATAATCAATAGCTAAATTTGGTTTGGTATGAATCCGTACTTTTAGAAAGTACCGTTATGAACGCACAACGTAAATAGTCAATCAAGTGCGGTAACGCTGAAATCCCAAAATAACGTTTAAGTATCCGACAATGGAATACGTGAAGAACCAAGCTGTTGTGGAGGAACGCGTAACGGATATTTCCATAGTGGCGATACAAATAGATTTATTCAGCCTATTGTATAAACCTTTACGTTTGTCACCAAATGCTAGTCAGTTTTTCTTAAGTATCAGCTTCTTTTTTTTTCTTTTTTTTCAGTTGTTAAGACCTATATACATGGCTAGAAATAAAAGAAGAAACTACTAAAAGTGTTTTTTCTAGCCAAGTACATAGATCTACACATTCACAAATACATAATTTGACGTATTGATTCATTTAATGAAAGCCATTAATATTTGATAAGTTTTTGGTGTATATTGTAGTAGGTTATGCATATATTCACCCAGCCCAGCCTGCCATTAAGTCTCCAAACACAAGATTTGATCGTCTTTGCTTTTAGGGATTACCCTTATGAACGCAGAACGTAAATAGTCAACCAAGGGTTGTAAGGCTGATATCTTAGCGTTTCAGGGAATACCCATATGAGAGTGTTCTCTCTTAAGGGTATTTTCTGTTTCAGGGAGTACTCTACACAAAGTCAATAGGCTATCAAGTGTTTTGACGCTAATATTTTAAAATAAAATTAAAATATTGGATCTAATATTGGTCTCTGAAAGGCTATTTCCTGGTTGCTCAATAAGCCGAACCGAAAATTTATTCTAGGGATATGTTATATGCGAAGATCCGAGCTGTAGTGGAAGAACAAGACAACTTCCAATTAATTTTAGTAGTGGGTATCCTGTTTGTTCTACATGTAGCAAAGCACTAATGACCCAGGAATATTCAGATGCTGAATTATACCGACAAATATCGTTTTATCAACACTGCTTTGACATCAGGGTAGATTCCATCAAAACAGACCGAAAACTGACTGCTTATATGAAGGGTAAGTTTTTTTTTTTTTTTTTTTTTTTTTTTTTTTTTTTTTTTTTTTTTTACGTACGGAGAACATATTGCTTGCTATACAAACATAAGCTTGTTATCCTCACCCTCGATTTCGTGACTTCATAAGGCGTTATGTTACAATTTTGTCAAACTACGACTCGATGTTTATGGCCCTACCTTCGAAAAACTGATCGATCGTCTGAGCCCCACCTTCAGGCCACCACACATTCGACATGGGGCTGCTTCAAACCCGCTTCAAACCCAGTACCTGGAAATGGGGCTCTGGTCTAATCTGTTTTTTTTTTTTTTTTTTTTTTTTTTTTTTTTTTTTATAGACAATTTGGAGCGAGTGTGCGCATCTCTGTACATCTCAGGGGGCTTGGGACTGCAGCGACTTGTTACTAGTGGTATTAGTATAATTAGAAGTCTCTTTTACTTTTTTTCTTCCAAAGTTAACTATATCACCCTTTCCTCAAATGAAAAAATTATTAAAATTTGGAGCCCTTATTATCCAATTGCGTTGTCCTATCTTGGAGGACAAAGGGTAGACCTTCCATACACAAAGACCTGTTCGTTATTAAAAAGAAAGTCATTGCGTATTTTTCAGTTTTGCTGTCTTCTGTGAAAATTTTGAATGTATCATGCCCCCTTTTGAATCACCGCAGCTGACCAGCTCGGTATTACCATCGAGCTGCCAACTGAAGATGAAATTCTGAAGGCAGCCAAAAAGCTGAGGAATAGTGGATCGTCAGGCGATGATCTTATCACAATAAAAGTTCTAAAATGATCATTTCTACGTAAATTGTCCATTCAAACAAATCTTCTGAGTCATCTGATCTACAGTCAAGTTGTCCGCAGATTGACAATCCATTTCGCTCGTAAAGATGTTTAAAAAGTGTTAGGCCGCGATACATTGCTGCGTCAGGTATCTGTGTAAACAGTCGCTCTTTGACAGTGAAATTCTAGTTAATTGTAGTCTTATCAAACGCAAAAGACAACGACTTATTTTTTAAACGGTTTTATTTAACTTTATCTGTGTCGGGTATCAAGTCTTTAAAAGGAATTTTTCAATTGCCAATTAAATACTCTTTTACAGGTATTGTGATCATTATATATAAATAATGTTGTTGTTATTGGTTGTCTAAAATAGAAGTAAGTATGGTCACAGCATGAAGCTTTACAAGTGAGATTTTGTTAGTATAATGTATGAGGCTGTGTTCTTTATTACAAGATTAATTTATTATGTATGCATAACCTATAACCAAAGAGAGACGGAGGGACGTTCCGAATTAGTATTGCCAATCTGGATTGGAGCAAGTCCTCTAATTTTGAGTTTCCTCGAATTTTTAGTTCTTTTTAATTAAGCGTTCCAATTTTATTCAAATTATGCCATGTCCACTACATACTTTCAATTTTAGTCTAAAAAAATGTAATTTTTTCTAGTTACCAAGAGAAAAAAAATCTTTGGAGACAAAAATTTTATGTTGAAAAATTGTGTTTTAATATCTTTTTATAGAGCTGTAGAATTGGGAATAGAAAAGATTTGCTGAAAGATTGTGCTATGGATGATAGACTTACCTAGACTTAGCTCCTCCCTCACCGTCTGGCCCATAAGGCGACAACGGTGCCTCTCCACGACGACCTTTGAAGAGCATGAGACCACAGTTCTTCCAAAGATTTTCTCGCCAAAGTAGCCTCTTTCTCTAGGGATCGGCCAAGCTTCGTTCTCTGTCGTCCACGTCTTCTAATACCATGGGGACCCAACACCAAACATCATGGGGGAGCCTGTCATCGCCCATACGGACCATATGACCCCAATATCGCCATTGACTACTTAAGATTTTTTCAACTATTAGCGGTTGTTCCGTCCTTTCACGTATGGTGGCGTTCGTAATTCTTTCGGACCAGTGGATCCCCAGGTGGCGCCGAAGACAATTATTTTCGAAACATTGTATTCGTTTCTCAAGATTTTTCGTGAGTGCCCATGTCTCGCATCCATACGTTAGTACAGATAGGACGTTGCTATTTAGGAGTCGGAGTTTGAGCTTCAGAGAGTGTGCAGCGTTTTTCCAAACTATTCTTAATTTGGTAAAAGCATTGCCTGCACAAGTAATGCCTGTAGTAATTTCACCCTCGATACTACCGTCACATTTGATGAGGCTTCCCAGATAAAAATGATAGACTATCATGCAGAAGTAAAAATAATCATTTTTATACAACCCTGAAAAAGTTATGCCAGCTTTGCCTCTCACAGAGACTATCTGTCTTGGCTTTACTCTAATTAGTCTTTCAATTCTTTGATTACTTTGACCAAATTTTTCACTTGGACCAAGCGGACTTCCATATTTTTAAACAGCAAGTGGATTATGCTGCATGATTTTAGTACGGGTTTCATTTCCAGTTTTGGAGGTGCTAGAGAACCTTTGGATGTGGAACTGTACTGCCAAATTTGACAAATTTGCCCTGAATTTATGCAGTTTTATTTGATTTCATCGAATTTTATTTCACTTGAATTGGTGGTATTTTTACTGCTAAGAATGGAAAGGCTAAAATATGAGTTATATGAATTTGAAGAAAATAAGAAAAGGGGTCTTATTAAAAGAAATAAACACATTAACAACAAATCCGAAGTTTATAAACTTGTACGGGTAGACACCACCCTTTAAAAAGCCCTACCTTTACAATCACTACCACCCATCCTTACCCCCCCCCCCCAAAAAAAAAACATAATAATAAATAGCAATTATAAAACATAATAATAAACTTAAATTATATTGCAAGAATCAATGAAACAACGGTGCACTTCTAATTGATATTAAGATAAATTCTTTTTCAAATGCTTAACTGCTTCGTTATTCCATGATGCCAAGGTTTGCCCACCCCTGGATTAGCTTAATTGAAATAGGCTAAAAACAAAATTTTCATGCAAGAAATGGATTATACTTCATAATTTTATAACGGGTTTCATTTCCAATTTTAACAGCATTAGAACTTTAGAATTTGGAGCTTTACTGCCAAATTTTTGCTCTGTTAAGACAAATTTGTACTGAAATTACACTTTTTTTTACTTGAAATGGAAGTATCTATACTTCCGATGAAAAGGCTAAAATATGAATTATATGAGTTTGCGAATTGAAATTATATATCAAAAACAAATGAAACGACAGTAAACTTGCAATTTGATCAAACATTTATAAGTTTTCTATCTTTGAATATTCATGATGGTTCGTGTCGATGGTTCGAGGAACTGATCATGATTCGGTCAGGTCCTCAGTTCATTATTCCAGTTCTTCCAGCTTGTACCCAAAGGACGATCCATACATTATGTAAATTGTTCTCACGTTTTGGTTGATAAACATATAATGCAAAATGTAATGCCCTATAAGTCTATATCCATGGCAACAAAATGGAATGAAATCCAATGACTGATTTCAATGACCTTAACACATAGGTAAAGAATAAATAATGATCCTATATGGCGTGATTAAGTGCGCTCAACTAGTGGCACAATCCTAAAAATCCATAATCAACCTAAAAAGATTGACACTACTGGTATTTGCCCTTACTTCAGAAAACATAAGCTAAATTCCATTATCCCCTAAATTCCATTGTCTGTAAAAAAAGAAAATGATAAATAAATAAATTTGAGTTTGAGCTATGCTTCTCTTTTATGGCCCAGGTGAGTCTCGTCTATGCGAGAAGTATGTTTTTTCCATCCATAAGAAAACAATTACAAAATATGTTTTGTGAACTCTTCGATACCTGCGGAACGTTCTTTTGGGGTGCAACTTGGAATCTCCAAGGTACCAGTGCCTCCCATTAGGGGGCTGCCAGGGTCCCTTATAGGCTGCGTTTATCATTAAAGGGAAGATTAGAAGTTTTCTATCTATCGATGCTAAAATGAAACAGATAACTTCTGCGCCATGGAAGCGATAAATATGGAAAAAGAAAAGCTGTCAGCTAGATTAGAAAATTATTAGGTGTTAACGTTGCTTATTGTGCTGCCGTAACTTAATACTATAAATCTGTAGCTGTATATGCTGTTTGTTTCTGAAACATAATACTGTAGCTGTTTGTTTCTGTATGCTGAAACATAATACTGTAGCTGTATATGCTGCTTTGTTTCTCCATGCGAAATGGCTGAGAAATTTCTTCTTTTTCTTCTTCTTCTTAAGAAAAGCAGAATCCTAAACGGGCTCCTTTCGAGAGACGAGAAATTTGCTCGTTGTTTTTTTATTTTTGCACAGGTAGCATTATCAACAAGCTTCACTCGCTCGAAGTCCAATTAGTATTTATACTTAGACAAATGAAAGATCTTAAGCCGAAATAGCCAGCCATGACAAAAAACAACAAAGAGAGAAATCTCAACGACGAACAAACAAAATGGACTACGGCAAGTAAATATAAAAGAAAAAAACTAAAACGACGCGGATAATTCGCCTGTATGAAAACAAGGCGTATTCAACGCTGATAAAAAAAAAGGACAAAAACTGAAGTAATTTGAAAAAAAAAATCTAAAACCAAGAAATGAAAACAACCAATATAAATATCTACAATTATCGCAACTGATCTTATAGGTCACAGAAGCTAATAGAGTTGCCTCGATGAGAACACCAAAGCAAATAACTGCTTTGTTGTTTTGTTGCTTTGGTGTTCTCATTGAAGCAACTTTATTAGCTTCTGTAACTTATAAAGATCAGTTGCGACAATTGTAAATATTGATATTGGTTGTTTTCATTTCTTGGTTTTGGATTTTATTATTAGGTGTACTTTAATTTTTATGCGTTTTTTTTTTTTTATCAGCGTTGAAGACTCCTTGTTACATATAGGCGAAATATTCGCGTCGTTTTAGTTTTTACCGTTTCTTTCTACTGGCCATAGTCCAGTTTGTTTGTTCATCGTTAAGATTTCTCTCTTTGTTGTTCTATGCTAAGACAAATTCTTTTTCAAAACTTTACGTGCTTTGTTCGCCTATTCTAGATGGCAGTGAAATTGGTTGAAAAATAATTCGCCCGCATTTCATGTTTTGTTATTTTTCTGTCTTGCATTGTCAAGAAACTTCCCCCTCTTGAAGATCAACTAATATTTATGACAAAAACTCCTTCTATACTTGTCTTTCTTTAGATATTTAGCTTAGCTTTCAGATACCTTAAGCTTAATAGACTGTCAGGGGTCTAGAGATAAATTTACCATATGCTGTAGAGCGAGAAGTTTCTCAAATAGTGGAAAGCGAAGATGTAAAATGTAGATAACTATGTATACTTAATGTTTGCTGGATAAAAAATGTCCAAAAATAGTACGACCTCAGGCATGCTTTCTTGGCAGATTGAAGCCCTATACCCACCCCCAGAGAACTATCGTATTTAAGAAAAAAGTATACATAATAGGGAAAAACTCGATGTTTTACTAATTTTATGCCAGAATTTTATTGGAAAAAATTGTAGCTTTAAAATGTCTATTTGTGTAATCGTGACCAAAATCGGAAAGCCTAAAAACTTGTAAAATGCCGAAACCTGTTTTAACTCTAGGTTTGCTGGGGAAAGAAAAGAAAAGGGTGAAAAATAGTATGGCTTGAGATCGAGTTTAACTACTGGTGCCCAAAAACTATCTTATTCGCTCAATATGCCTTCTCGGCACCAAGCCTAAATTTTACAATTCTTGTAAATTTTGCAATTTTTTTAACTTCTACACCAACCGAAATCTAAAATTTTTAATCTATTTTCTTCAGATTTGACCTTTGTCTCCCGATAACCGCGCACGGTCTTTATGGCCAGTTTGGTCACTTCAAAATATTGGGGAAAGAAGAAGAAAATGGTGAAAAACAGCATGGATTCAGATCCGGTGTAACTACTGTTGACCAAAAATGATCTTAACCATTCAGTATGCCTTCTTGGCAGCAAACCTTTTTAAAAAATTCCTTAAATTCCAGCTTTGTTCACTTTTATACACCAATAATCTTCGTCGATCAATGTCCCCAAAAGAGATAGCTGCAAGTTCAAATTTTTGAAGATATTCTTTTCAGATTTCTTTTCAAATTTTTTTTCAGATATGTTTGGATTTCTAGAAAACCAAACAGAGTCAGTATGCCTAATTTAGTCACTTCAGAATATTAATGTACTTTTCTTGTTCTAGATATGCTCCTTCGACAGCTACGAGAAGTAGAAAGTAGCTACAATCAACTGAAAACTTTGATTAGTACCAATTATATGGAGAAAAGTGCCTATTTTGTAGTTGATTTAGGTCGTTTATTTGCTAGTATATATACTAACAAAAATTGAACTAAAGCGATTATTATCTTTGACCAAGCAGAAACTATCTATATTGTACTACAGTGGTCGAATTAGTTTAACGGAGATTTGAGTTGCCTCGTGCCACTCCTAGTTTATTTTGGTGCCTACCACAAGTGCCACATGTGCCTGCGTTCTAAAATTTTGCAAAGCTCCAGCAAACTTTTTGTAGAGTTTTAAAATTCATCAATAAATAAAAAAAAAAAGATTTTTATGTATATTTTTAGCCGTAACTGAATTATGAAGCTCGAAAGTAATTGTGTAGCAACAACGCAACAACATTTTAGTTTGAATATCATACAAGTAATGATACTTTCTACATTTTTTATAAATCAATATTTAAGTAGCTGCACGTTTGGATCATGTTTACACGAAGTAAAATAGCATATGGCCTCAGGAGGAAATTTCCCAAGCCATATTTTAATATTTTAATTTAGCTTGCAGATTTGTTACATCTGCCAGAGGCCTAGATAATTTCGAAGACCACACTGCCTTTCCATGACGATAAATAAAAGTTCAAATAGGGATAAAATCCTTTTAGTAGACAGTGATAAATTCCACAAAAAAATGCTAGATATTTCGGTCACATATGCCGTGACCGTCATCAGTAATACTAAACTACTATTTCTACTATAATATTACTACTGATGACGGTCACTGCATATGTGATCGAAGTATCTAGTATTTGTGAAATTTATCACTGTCTACTAAATGGATTTTATCCCTATTTGAACTTTTATCTACTGTCAGAGGTCAGACGAGTATATGACAAGGGATGATTTTAAGGTTGTCAATTTATGAAAAATAAATTAAATTACAAAAAACAATGTTTTGCTTGCTGTAAAAAAGGACAGTCTTGAATAGGTGTATCGAAGGTACCTATTGGATTCAAAGTAATCCCCTCTCACGAATTCTTAGAACTAGTTCTGTTTTTTTAAACCTATGATTGACTATAAAGGAAAGACAGGTAAATATGAAAAAGAATGGTTTTATTACCAATAGTACCTGCCCTAAATTATCATCTTCACATTTGAAGTATTTTAATATCTGTGAACTTATGTATATATAATCTTTATATATTATACGGATTTTATTATGTTATATATAATCCATATTTGTTGGATTACGCAAAAAGGGACCATAGGTAGGGGAGGGATGGATAGAAATACCAGTATTCTTACGATTTCTCCGTAATTTATCTTAATTTTCCTAATTCGGTCTGTTTTAGTGTATTATTCAAAATTTGTCTCCTCCCCCCTCCAAAAAAAAATGTCTGAGAGTACTTGTAGCACGTGTCTGCAATATCCTCATGAGAAATTTATCAGAACTTACCTGTTTGCTTCGAAAGAAATAGAAGAACGTTTTAGGAATCGTTCTAGCGTTTCATCCTATGCTGAAAAATTAGATTATGGCGTAGGTGGCATATTTGCAGCTCAATTCTTCAAAGCAATAGTTTTGTTGGCTGATATGAGGTTCTTCTTATCTAAAAGTCTAGCTTTGAAATGCAGCATGACTATTTGACTTCACAATAGACGAAAAGCACACAATTTGACTTCACAATAAGTCTACATTTCCGTAGGTTCGTCTGCATCTACGTACGTATGAAGGCTCAAAACATCTACGAAATTATTCAATAATCTCTTAATTGTAGTTTGCTTTGCTACTTTCGCCTTTTTTTCATCGTTTTTTTGTAAGTCGAAGGCAAACTAGATTAAAATTACCTTGTTTCGGAACCGGTACACGAGAAATAAAAACTGTCAATTTGAATACTTATATTGCTTAAAACTTCTTGAAAATACGAACATTTAGCATTGGTAATTAGATGTATCAATTTATGAAGAGGCTACACTTATGGGGTAGAACTCGGCCCTTTTATGTGCAGTTTATAAATCATTTCTTACACTCTTTTTCAATTGTACATGGAAAACGTAGTTCTTGTCGCGTCCTTTGCAAAAAAAAACAAAAAAAATATTTTATTTCCAAAAACAAGATTCTGCATGGTACTAAATATGCCTTGGACCATTAGGGTAATGGGACCTGGGCCTCATAGATTTTTCCACAGTTCCCCGTGCTTTTCATACATTTACTCTATTTTTTATGTTTTCTGAATTTGCCCTTTCTCCAAGTAAAGAAAAAATTCTGTTTATATGCCTTTGGTCTACCAAACTATCAAGGACAATAATGGTTCGAAGAAAGAAGGTACATAAGCAGTAGTTACACAAGCTACTTCTTTAATTGTTAAAAATACTATTAAAGAGTTTCGCTTGATCCAAAATACCTTAAAGTTATTAGAAAGAAACAAAAAAAAACCTGTAGCTTAAGGAAAAAAAAACATTTCTCTCCTTGAGCTTTCTCTCCTTGTGCAACTGCTTGTCAAGGCGACAAAACAAGCACGTAGACACGCAGTTAACTCTGATTACCTAAAGAGAAAAGACCTATGCAAGACGACAAGAACAACGGTTTGGTCCAGCACTAAACACAAATGTAGAACCGGCTTCTTGAGGATATCAGAGGCAACGCTGTAGCGTTGCCTATAGTAAAGGCCATACGGCTCCAATGTTTTATTATTTTTTAATTTTTTTTCAGAGGCACTTCAGATGGAAGGGGTCATCGTAAAAGCTTCAAAGGGGGCTCATTCAATTGGAAATCGAGAGTTCTAGTGCCCTTTTTAATAGTCGAAAATGATTGGAGGGCAACTTGCCCCCCCCCCCCCCCACGCCTATCATTCCCCCAATCACATCCCAGCAAAATTTTGAGATAGCCCTTTTGTTCAGCGTAGTTGATTTTCAGATGGAAAATATATTTTTTGAGGAGGAGACTCCCCCACAACCCTCGGGGCAAGGGATTTATGTTATGCTCGGGGGGCATATAAGGTTTTTATAGAAGACGCTGTCGTAGAAACTTCAAAACTGGCTCATTCTATTGGAAATTAAAGGGCTAGTGCCCCTTCTAATAGTCGAAAGCGATTGGAGATTAAGTAGTCCCACCTCCCCACGCCCATCATTTCTCCAAACACATCCAATCAAAATTTTGAGATAGCCATTTTTTTCAGCAGAGTTGATTTTCAGAAAGAAAATATATCTTTGGGGAGGACACTCCCCCACACCCTTCAGGGTAAGGGTTTTAACTTATTCCCTGGGAGCATTAAAGTTTTTTATACAAGGTGTTGTCAAAGAAACTTCAAAATATGTTCATTCGATTGGAAATTAAAGGGCTAGTTCCCATTTTAATAGTCGAAAATGATTAGAGGGCAACTAGCCCCCCCCCCATGCCCATCAGTCCCCCAAACACAACCAATCAATATTTTGAGATAGCCATTTTGTTCAGCGTAGTTGATTTCCAGATAGATAATATATTTTTGAGGAGGACACTACCCCACAACCCTCAGGGCAAGGGTTTTAAGTTATGCCCTGGTGGCATATAAGGTTTTATCGAAGGCGTTGTCGTAGAAACTTCAAAACAGGCTCATTCGATTGGAAATTAAAGGGCTAGTGCCCTTCTTAATAGTCGAAAGTGATTGGAGTGCACCTCGCCCCCCCCCCCTCCCACGCCCATCATTTCCCCAAACACATCCAATAAAAATTTTGAGATAGCCATTTTGTTCAGAGTGGTTGATTTCCATATAGAAAATATGTTTTTGAGGAGGACACTCCCCTAGAACCTTCAGGGCATGGGTGTTGAGATATGCCATGGGGGCATATAAGGTTTTTATAGAAGGCGTTGTCGTAGAAACTTCAAAAAAGGCTCATTCGATTGGAAATTCAAAGAGATAGTGCCCATTTTAATAGTCGAAAGTGATTTGAGGGCAACGAGCCCCCCCCCCCCCCCACACCCATTATTTTCCCAAACACATCCAATCAAAATTTGGAGATAGCCATTTTGTTCAGCATAGTTCATTTTCAGATAGAATATTTGTCTTTGAGGAGGACACTCCCCCACAACCCTCAGGGCAAGGGTTTTAAGCTATGCCCTGAGGGCTTATAAGGTTATTATAGCAGGCGTTGTCGTAGAAACTTCAAAAAAGGCTCATTCGATTGGAAATTCAAAGGGTTAGTGCCCTTTTTAACAGTCAAAAGTGATTGGAGGTCAACTAGCCCCCCCCCCCCCCTACGCCCATCATTCCCCCAAACACATCCAATCAAAATTCTGAGATAGCCATTTTTGTTTAGCGTAGTTGATTTCCAGATTGAAAATATATTTTTGAGGAGGACACTCCCCCACAACCCTCAGGGCCAGGGTTTTAAGTTATGCCCTGGGGGCATATAAGGTTTTTATAGAACGCGTTGTCGTAGAAACTTCAAAACAGGCTCATTCGTTTGGAAATTAAAAGGGCTAGGGCCCTTTTTAATAGGCGAAATTGATTGGAGGGCAACTAGCCCCCCCCCCCCCCACGCCCATCATTTCCCCAAACACATCAAATCAAACTTTTGAGATAGCCATTTTGTTCAGTGTAGTTGATTTCCCGATAGAAAATATGTTTTTGAGGAGGACACTCCCCCACAACCCTCAGGGCAAGGGTTTTAAGTTATGCCCTGGGGGCATGTAAGGTTTTTATAGAAGGCGTTGTCGTAGAACTTCAAAACAGGCACATTTGATTGGAAATTCGAAGGGCTTCTGCCCTTTTTAATAGTCAAAAGTTTTTGGAGGGCACCTAGCCCCCCCCCCCTCACGCCCGTCCTTTCCCAAAACCCATCCAGTCAAAATTTTGAGATAGCCATTTTGTCCAGCGTAGTTGATTTCCAGATAGAAAATATGTTTTTGAGGAGGACACTCCCCCCCAACCCTCAGGGCAAGGGTTTTAAGTTATGCCCTGGGGGCATATAAGGTTTTTATAGAAGGCGTTGTCGTAGAAACTTCAAAAAAGGCTCATTCGATTGGAAATTCCGAGGGCTAGTACCCTTTGTAATAATCGAAAATGATTTGAGGGCAACTAGCCCCCCTTTTCCCCAAACACATCCAATCAAAATTTTAAGAGTTTTAAGTTCTATTAAACTTATTAAACGTAGTTTTAAGCTCTGGAAATTAGGTCTTTGAGGATTAAAACTCCCCCACAGCCTTCAGGGCGAGGGTTGTTATTTAAGGATTCTCCGAATCCTCATATTATTTCTTATGGAAGGAATGGTCATATAAACTTTAGAGAGGGCTCATTTGATTGAAAATTGAAAGTTCTTGTTAACTTTTTAAGAGTCAAAAGAGATTGAAGGGCAACTAGCCCCTCTCCCTCCTCCACGCCCTAAATGCATCAGATAAAAATTTTGAGATAGACATTTCGTTAAACTAGTTCAAAGTTCTGATAACAAAAAACTCCGGTGTCGATACAGCCAACCAGGGCCCAGGGGTAGGCGTATGTTATGCCGTGGGGCATAACTTATTATAGGGGGTTTATAACTTATGGGAAGGGGTTTTGTATGGGAAGAATGCATAGGAAATCTATTATAATTATCCAATTATAAGGTTAAAATACATACTCTGTGATAGATGCAAAATTGCTTTGGCACACAAATTCCTATTAAGGTCAATTCCAAACAGTCGTGATCCCTATGTGTCAGCAATTGAAATGGTCTAAACTCCCTTATTGGAGCCATTTTTTCATTCCATCCGATGTTATCAATCGCTTTCCACAAGTTATGCAAGCTATCTATTGTTCATATATAAGGTTTTTATCAAAGAGGTAATCGTATAGACTTTGAAAAAAGCCTCATTCGATTTAAATTGAAAGTTCTAGATCAGTTTTTTCAAGTCGGACAGTAAGCACCCCCTCCCATTCCATAAAAACTTGAAACTTTTTGCAATCAAAAACGAACAAAAATTACTTAAAAAAAAAACTTTCCGAAAAATAAGTTTTTCAAAGAAAAGTAAAGGCCATTTTAAACTTAAGCTCAGGACGTACAAATACCTGTTAAAATTCAAACTCAAAACGACCAGAAATTACTATTCAAGAATAAATGAAACCAAAAACTAACAGAAATTAAATAAACAATCATAGCAAAAAACATACAACAAGTAATAATATAAATGAATAAATAGATCTCAAAGCGATTAATGCTTTGATTGAATATGAAAATCAAGCTTAAAACGAAAACAAATATTTTGCTATTAAAGTATAAATGAAACTTAAAACGAACAGAAATTAAATGAACAATCAATGCGAACAAACATACAATATATATTAATGTGAATGATTAAATAAATCTTAAAACGAGTGAAACTTAAATTGAATATGCAAATCAAGTTTGAATCGAATAAAAATGACTACAAACAAGAGTTTGGGTATCGCCTCACTGTGGACGCCTAAAACCTACTGCGTCATTGGCGCTTTACTGAAAACGAATTATATTACAAATGTTTTCTTTTGTACTTAATATTTAAAATAAATATTAAAATTACAGTAAAATTTTGAACTGATGAGCTGTCAGCAATTAATATCATTATTTATCAAATATTCCGTTTAATTTATTAGTTCTTTTCAAGATTGGTCAAGACAAATATAGTTTCACTACAAGCAGAATTTGGACACTGCCCCCTTTTTTAACTGTAAAAACCTAAAGCCTTCTGCGTCATTGGTGCTTCACTGAAAACGAGTTACTCGTATATTACAAATTTATTATTTTCCAGTTCTTACAGCATTGAAAATGAAAATAAAAATTACAGTGAAAAAAATCTTGAACTGATGGATCTTTCAGCAGTTAATATCATTGTATATCTAATACTCAATTAAATTTTGTTTATACTTTCCAAGACTGTTGAAGACTCATATAGTTTTGCCATTTTTTTTAACTCTGCCATTTTTTCTAACTAATCGTGTTAGTTTGTAATGAAAACATTCTATGGCTTCTAGGCATTTCTATTTGAGTGTAAAACTGCACCTCAAACATTGTGGAACATGCATTTTCTTGCAAGAAACTCCAAAATATAATAAAATATCAAGTTTCCGAATGTTCCACCACTCGCAAGCAAGTGTCATTGGTATTTTTGAATCCGTATGGTCAATTTAGGGAGTGGAGGGTAGGCTAATTCTCTTTGCAGCCCCATTCCGTCGTGGTATGATTCACATTTTCAATATCTGGCGTCCGGACTATCATATAATCTACCAAGCATACAATTAGCCCAAATTAGTATCAATAAATAAATGAAACCCAAAACGAACAAAAATTAAAATAAATATTAGAGTCAAACTCAAAACGAGCATAAATTAATGTGAGTAGGGTTCAAAATCCCTATGCTTTCTAAAATCCAGAATATAATTTGTACTTTACTGAAAAAAACTCAAATGAGTTTACTGAAAAAAAATGTGCATTGTAAATTTAATATACATTTGCTGATATTTATTCCCTAAAATCTTAATTAATTTTTGACTTCTTAAAGTTACAAAAGTGAAAATATTTCAAAGAATTGTTTTCAGTAAAGCGCCAATGACGCAGGTTTTAGGCCTCTGCAGTGAGACGATACCCAAACTCTTGTTTGTAGTTATTTTTATTCGATTCAAACTTGATTTGCATATTCAATTTAAGTTTCACTCCTTTTAAGATTTATTTACTCATTTACATTATTATATATTGTATGTTTGTTCGCATTGATTGTTTATTTAATTTCTATTTGTATTAAGTTTCATTTATACTTTAATAGCAAAATATTTTTTTTCGTTTTAAGCTTGATATTCATATTCATACGCTTTAAGATCTATTTATTCATTTATATTATTACTTGTTGTATGTTTTTTGCTATGATTGTTTATTTAATTTCTGTTCGTTTTGGGTTTCATTTATTCTTTGATAGTAATTTATGGCCGTTTTTATTTTTAATTTTAACAGGTATTTGTATCTCCTAAGCTTAAGTTTAAAATGGCCTTTACTTTTCTTTCAAAAACTTATTTTTCGGAAAGTTTTTTTAAATTAATTATCCCATAAAAGCTGTCTATTGTTCCTTCATGCATACATATGCGTAAATCCTACAGAGCCTTCCTGGCGGATAGGGCTTCGAATTAACGTTTCAGTTGCTGGGTCTTTTTTTTTACAGGAAAAGCAGCAAGCTGGTTGCTCATCCTTGCCGCAGGGCAGTTCAAGCCCATGGCCCCGTGGCACCACGTCGAGGACTGTGCTACCACAGGGTAATTATTCGTTCAAACGAAGGTCTAAAATATAATTTCTTAAACCAAATTGGCCTGCCATAATATAAGAAAAGGAAACGATAAAAATGGCGTCTTTAAGGACAAACGAGATATACTCAATATACAAACAAAGCGAATATTTCGAGAGGACAACCTCTCGAAATTCCGTTTACCTTAGTCTCCCGTACGTAAAAGGAGTTTCAGAACACGTTTCCCAAGATATAAAGAAGAATAATATTTACACTTATTATAGATCCAGTAAAACTATCAGTTCCAAAATTTATCAAGGTAAAGACCCTATCCCAAAAGGTGAAAACTCTAGTGTCCACAGAATTCCATACTTATGTGGTCTTTGGTACATCGGAAGAACTCGCCAACGACTTACGGATAGATTAAATCAATACTCTACCTCTGTTGATAACACCCTTAAAACGCGGAAAAAAACATAAAATTTGGATTCTGCCCTTGCAGAACATATCTATGATTTTCCGGAACATACTATTTTATCTAACCAAGCTAGTTTAATTTCTCATGACGAGGATACTGTCCAGCACTACAGGGAAGCGGCTGAAATTTTTAAATACCAACATTTAGTTCTAGCTTTAAACAGAGATTCCGGCGATTTAAGAATAAACGAGTCATATTTCGGTTTTCTCAAAAGTGAAGCCGATACTTTAGTAATCCCTGAAATAAACCTTGAACCACTTTCCCAATCATATAATCAAACACGTGAACAACCCCTTTGGTCTCAAAGGGTGTCTGCAAGAAATGCAATAATTAAAATCTTAAATCAGATGAACTAGTTCTCCAACTTATTTAATTGCTGGTTCGTTTTGTTTTTGAGTGAATGAATTGATTTCTTTTATTTTTCAGTTGTTCGCTAGTATCCGTCGATGGAAGTTCATAATTTTTTGGATTTTTTTTTGCAAATCGCGGATATTGGAGAATGACTCCCTTTTATGGTTGTTAGGCATTTGGTTTTAATTCTTATAATTTTTGGCTTTTATTGAATTTTATTCATGTTTTAAGTTTTTGGTTTTTTCATTGATTTTTGTTGTTTTTTTTTCATATTTACTTTCCACGTTTGTTTTTTTTGTTTTTTTTCTTCGGCGCTTTTCTTGAATACGTTATTTTGTTTCACGATGAAGAAGAGAGGCTGATTTCCTCTCGACATATTCACTTGGTATGCTTATTCAGTAATCTCGTTTGGCCTTAAAAACCCCATTTTTGATCGTTTCCTTTTCTCATAAGTCTAAAATATGTATACAACCTAGTGATTAAACTGGGCATAGGACTATCGGCATATCGGATATCGTTTCCTTTTCTCATAAGTCTAAAATATGTATACAACCTAGTGATTAAACTGGGCATTGGACTATCGGCATATCGGCATATCGTTTCCTTTTCTCATAAGTCTAAAATATGTATACAACCTAGTGATTAAACTGGGCATAGGACTATCTGCATATCGGCATATCGTTTCCTTTTCTCATGAGTCTAAAATATGTATACAACCTAGTGATTAAACTGGGCATAGGACTATCGGCATATCGGATATCGGCATATCGTTTCCTTTTCTCATAAGTCTAAAATATGTATACAACCTAGTGATTAAACTGGGCATTGGACTATCGGCATATCGGATATCGTTTCCTTTTCTCATAAGTCTAAAATATGTATACAACCTAGTGATGAAACTGGACATAGGACTATCGGCATATCGTCTACAGTTCTCATAAGTCTAAAATATGTATACAAACTAGTGATTATACTGGGCATAGGACTATCGGCCTATCGGATATCGCCATATCGTTTCCTTTTCTCATAAGTCTAAAATATGTATACAACCTAGTGATTAAACTGGGCATAGGACTATCGGCATATCGTTTCCTTTTCTCATAAGTCTAAAATATGTATACAACCTAGTGATTAAACTGGGCATAGGACTATCGGCATATCGGATTTCGCATATCGTTCCTTTCTCATAAGTCTAAAATATGTATACAACCTAGTGATTAAACTGGTCATAGGACTATCTGCATATCGGATATCGGCATATCGTTTCTTTTTCTCCTAAGTCTAAAATATGTATACAACCTATTGATTAAACTGGTCATAGGACTATCGGCATATCGGATATCGGCATATCGTTTCCTTTTCTCATGAGTCTAAAATATTTATACAACCTAGTGATTAAACTGGGCATAGGACTATCGGCATATCGGATATCGGCATATCGTTTCCTTTTCTCATAAGTCTAAAATATGTATACAACCTAGTGAATAAACTGGTCATAGGACTATCGGCATATCGGATATCGGCATATCGTTTCCTTTTCTCATACGTCTAAAATATGTATACAACCTAGTGATTAAACTGGGCATAGGACTATCGGCATATCGGATATCGGCATATCCTTTCCTTTTCTCATAAGTCTAAAATATGTATACATCCTATTGATTTATCTGGGCATAGGACTATCGGCATATCGGATATCGGCATATCGTTTCCTTTTCTCATAAGTCTAAAATATGTATACAACCTAGTGATTAAACTGGGCATAGGACTATCGGCATATCGGATATCGCCATATCGTTTCCTTTTCTCATAAGTCTAAAATATGTATACAACCTAGTGATTAAACTGGGCATAGGACTATATCGATCGGATATCGGCATATCGTTTCCTTTTCTCATACGTCTAAAATATGTATAAAACCTAGTGATGAAACTGGTCAGATTACTATCTGCATATCGGATATCGTAATATCGTTTCATTTTATCATACGTCTAAACTATCAATAAAACCTAGAGATGAAACTGGGCATAAGACTATCGGCATATCGGATATCATCATATCGTTTCCTTTTCTCATAAGTCTAAAATATTTATACAACCTAGTGATTAAACTGGGCATAGGACTATCGGCATATCGGATATCGGCATATCGTTTCCTTTTCTCATAAGTCTAAAATATGTATACAACCTAGTGATTAAACTGGGCATAGGACTATCGGCATATCGGATATCGCCATATCATTTCCTTTTCTCATGAGTCTAAAATATCTATACAACCTATTGATGAAACTGGGCATAGGACTATCGGCATATCGTTTCCTTTTCTCATAAGTCTAAAATATGTATACAACCTAGTGATTAAACTGGGCATAGGACTATCGGCATATCGGATATCGGCATATCATTTCCTGTTCTCCTCCGTCTAAAATATCTATACAACCTAGTGATTAAACTGGGCATTGGACTATCGGCATATCGGATATCAGCATATCGTTTCCTTTTCTCATAAGTCTAAAATATCTATACAACCTAGTGAATAAACTGGGCATAAGACTATCGGCATATCGAACGCACATGATGTGCCTGCCCCTTCGAAGTAAGTTATAAAAAAAAGTATAAATAAATGAGTTAAGCTTGGTGCCTATACTATCCGAAAAGGTATACCTATGATGACAAAATAACCAGAATTACATTTACAAAATCATAATAATTACAGTAAATACTCATTTATTTTCTTTGGAAACAACCTATAACAAATTTACTTGTTTTATTTTGGCATATAATTCTTATTTGCTGGATAATGCAACTTCCAAAGACCGAAATTTCCAAAAAATTGAACAAAATGCATAAACTTTGATATTTATTATTAGAGTAATTCATACGCATTTGGGGTTTATTATTGAAGTTTTGCCTTAAATTAGGTGCTGATTTCACTCGGAAAATTCACGTAAAGACACAGATTTATTTACAATAGAACAATATAAAAAAAAAGACAAACCTCTACCCACGGGGGGAGTGGCTAATGGGTCCACCTCTAAAACATGAAAAAAAAAACCACTTATTTATCATACTGTGACAAAAAAGCCTAAATAATAGTTAGAGCCCCCCCCCCCCCCAGCACCAATTTTCTGGTAATCGGTTGAACAAAGAGTACATTAACATTTTCTAGTCCTATTGAGGCAAAGCAGATACAAGGAGGGATTTGGCGTCTTCAACCAGCTTCTTAAGATCAGGAGGCAAGTCGTCAAATGGTTCATCCAAATCTGGGTTTTCCGACTCGATGGGATTATCTAGAATAACAAAATCTGGTAGTCTTACAATGACGGGAATCAAATACTAACAAGCTAACTTAATCTAACAATGAGGAACATGGTCCGATAGCAAAACAAATGTCATTAACAACAACCCCTTATAGAGCCGAATTCGTATCTTATGTCTTCTGCCCTCAAAGTTGGCAACGCTTCGCTCAGATAGCGCTCCACATGGTTTAAATTTTGAAAAAAATATGTAAAGATTATAATATTTATTATTCACTACTAAGTTCAACTGAATCACCAAATTGAATCTGATTATTCAAAATTGGTGGTAGAGTTAAAGATAGAATTAAATAACTTTGGAAATACTCAATTATCTCATCTAACCTTTAATCGGATTTTTCATTCATCTGTAAGCGCATGTTATTCTAATATTCTTTTTTTATTCCACAAATGCAGCTTTTGCCCAAAAAGGAATATGTTTTCATTGTTTGTAAGTTTTACCAATGGCAACAAAGCTGTTTATGTAGGGCCCCAAACCCAAAAACCAGGGAGCAAGAGGATAATGCTCAACCAACCTTGTATAATCGAACTTATCCTGGTATCACGCGGTACCTGTTATGCTTTCTGGATTTTACACCATTGTTATATTTATACATTGAAATACACTGGTTTTTCTAAGAAAAAGTTGAAAGACGTAGTCAATTTATAGGATAAACTAGTCAAAAACGTTAAATATAGAATTATTAGTAATAAAACAGTGAATTGCATCTGAAAATTCAGATCCCGAACCGCCCTCAAATACCCCCCCCCCCCTCACCCTCAAATCTATCATTGGATCCATGCTTTAGATAAACATTAATAACAAAATATTATCAGAAAGGGCTCACGAGAGATACCACTAGTCTACATTAGCCTCAGTGGTGCCAATATACGAAAATGTAAGGGAGGGGGGACAAGGCGTTATTTGCCTTTTCCTATTAAAGTTCAAGAAAAGGTCTTTTTAAAAAACTAAGTGATCGTTTCGGATTTGTTAAATGAAAAAACAAAACAAGTATTTTTCAAATCGTTAATAACAATATATTAACAAACAATATATTAACAAAAAGGGCTCACGAGAGAGATGCCACTAACCTATATAAGTTTCAGCGGTGGTAATTTACGAAAATACGGGGGGGGGGAGAGAAAATTTTTTTTTGCCTTATTCTGAAAATAAACAAAAATTCTTAAATGAAAAATTGAAAAAATGAATTTTCCAAAATCTAAGGTGCAATTGTCATTCCAATTGGTCTCAGTTATTTGAATGGTACCGCTAAGATAATTCACAAAACATTTGTAGTAAATGTTTTAAACCACCCTTGGTAATGGCCTCTTGAGGAAAGAGCCCTTATTTCTAGTAGTCAAACCACTGAAAAACAGAAGAGTATGCTTTAAATGAATTTCCTTGCAATGCACTCACCAAATTTGTCACAGTAGTCCTGATTAAAATTGCTCTCAAAAGTCGCTGTAAGCAAACATGAATAATTATTAGAAAAGGGGAAAACAAACCTAATAAGGGATGTGAATTGGTCGCACCAAGGGCGTCGTTTGGGGGGGGCATGGGGGGGGGGCATTTGCCCCCCTAATAATGTGGAGAAAAAAATGTTATGCATCCCATGCCCTTTGACTATCCAGATATGGACCCCTCTTGACCCCCCAATAAAAATACTGGAGATTCGCCCCCTACCAAGCACGTACTCGTAGGCAATTGAGAGAGGACTCATTTGAATTTGAACCAAGGAGAGGGCATACCACATTAAAGTGACACTGACAGTCACCATCCAACACACGTATTTCATAATTTATACAGTAGTTTTCATACTTATCGTTAATTATCATGTAGTTCACTTTTCGAACAAACAAGGACATGAAACGTACAAAATTTAAATAGAACATGTCGTCTCTAGAAATGTGAAACGGAACAGCAGTGATTAAACACGAGCGGAGCAGAAACTACCGTGAGTAGGAGGGAGATGCTATCCCCTCAAGGTGATAAGGCTTAACTTGTAGTTACCTGTAAAGATGGTAAAATATAGTAATAGTCAAGTTGGCGATTATATATTATCTTATTTACCTACTGGGTTTCGTGAAACTCATACCTTGATTTAAGAAAAAATTGTTGTGTACTAACTCTAGTATAATACAAGCTAAGCTTTATAATATAGAGTATGAATCAAATGGGTGGTACCCCTCCCATAGATGGGATATTTGAATTGCGGGAGATATAATTCGGTTTTGTCCTGTTTTTTGTTTTGTTTTTCTGTTTATTCCGAGAAAATAGTAAGAATCTACCCTGCAACAGTTTTTATTGTACATGCAGACCTCTGGCCGGATCGATGAGCATAATATCATATTTTAGAAGGGTGTGTATGACAATAATCATTGTCTGGGCCAAAAGGATAGTTTGCGTTTGTCCTTAAGCCAGAGTCTACAGTGAATGAGCTTGCGTGGTTTCTTACAGCTTTATATCACAGGGGACTATATGAAGTTGTTCTCCCAAGCATTCATTTCGTTGAGCCGTGTTCTTTTTTATAGAGGGAAGCTTCGTTCAAGCAAGCAGAAAGCCGTTTCTAATTGAATTTTCGTTAAAATTTACAAGTGCTTAAAATGTGTGACGTATCCCTCGCCCCATTGGCAAAATGTTTCCTTAGAATGATGAATAGCAAAATTTAGAGATCCAGTAAGATAATACTGTCCCATAAGTCCAAGAGTGCTGCCATCTGCTTTTACAAACCATTTGTGTTTGTAAATTTTTAGTTTCTGTGTTTCGTAATAAACCAGAAAGACTATTGTCCCATAAGTCCGAAAGTGCTGCCGTCTGCTTTTACAAGCCATTTGTGTTTGTAAATACGATTGTGTTCGTTATTTTATCTTCTGTGTTTAGTACTATGGCAGAGGGGAGGCATCATATGTGCCTTTAATTGCTAAGCAAGTAAATTTAAGACTACTCTTTGCTTCTTTCTTAGCCGAGATGAACTGGTAAGAGAACCTCTTACCAGAGAACCTTTCTGTTTACATGGCAAGAGAACCAACAGTTGAACTGAGGAATTCTTTTAACTCTGGTCAGTAATTTTTGAAAATCGAGTGAAAGTTGTAACGACAGTTTTTTTTGTTGTACGAAAAATCATCGATGAGACGCACTATCTTGAAAGTTACGAAGGGCAGACAACTTCACTGCCGCAAAGTGCATCAGAAAATTTAGATAAAATGAGCTAAGTCATGTCTCGGTGCAAAAACGAGGCAAGTCTTGAGTCGGTGCAAAATAAGCTGGAGGCATGGACCTGTGCCCCCTCCTTCTCCGTATTGGCATCAGCTTTTCAGCAGTAAGTTAGGCAAAGCGGAATCACACAGACATTTTCCATAATATTGGAGGCACAAAGTAGGCTTACAGCTCCTCCAACACAAATTCAGATAGAGCTATAGTGTAGTTGTTGTAAAAACACAAAACCACTTTAATAGTGTTTTTATTGTAAAAAAAAGGCATTTTGTCGTTAATTAGGGGCCCCCCAAAAAAGATTACTAACTAGAATGTCTAAAAGAAAGTCCAACCCGATATCAAAAAAAGGAAATAGAAATAAAAATCGAACTAAAATAGCTAGGACTAGTGATAAAAAACTAAGAATGGCAGCCCTGGAAGTTTTCATGAGCCAAATGCAGCCTAAAAAGCGTGCCAACTTCCAAAATTTTGTTTTTGGCAGAACTAGCTCTTACAACGACCCTCTCCCCACACACAGTTCGACAACCCTTCGTCATTAAACATTACCAAATAAGCCTTCAAAAATTCCCACTATCTTAATTTAGCTTCTTTTGTTATCAAATATTATTTGGATTCAGTGTTTTACAATTACTTAAGTCAGTAGCACTGAATTTTCTTCTATGCCACCAACTTTTACCTTTGAGGTAAGTAAAGATGCAATAGAAGGGAATGAAAGGGGGTCCAAGACAGTGCTTCCACTATTTCTAAATTTTTAGGGGTTTCCCCAAGCCTCCCCGAAAGAAAATTGGGTTCTTCAAAACCTCCCCAGAAATTAACGTCGGAAAAAAATTTACAATTTCTACTTTGTGTTGAATGGCAAGAAAATTTATAGTGACGTTTTGGAAATAAATAATTTCTTAACATTTATAATTTAATTTATTGAGTATGCTTTACTTATGTTTTTATTTCTCGGTATATATTTTCACTCATCATCTCCTTATACCACATATTTATTGTTGTTATTATTTTCTTGTCGGTGACTCACCCTTGGGAGCAACGTTTTGGTGTGCTACCGATTGATTTTAATAGTGTTTTTTTTAATAAGTTATTGCTAGTTTAAAAAAATACGAACGTCAATAGGCAAAATTTTCAAAATCTATTTTACTTCGGGGCTCTCCCTTCTTTTTTCATACAAAAAAAAGTGCACGAAATAAAATTTCCGAAAAAAATGAGGAATTCTTGCAAGACAGTGAAGCAGCACCCTGACACTTACAGGAAAGAAAAGACGTTTGATGACAAGCAAAATATTCATCATAAAACACATGACAGGAAATGAAGACAATCCGAAACTATGAAAAATAAAAATATCGTAGCTACAAACGAAATACAATGGTCATAATGGATAATTTAGATCATGAGGACAAAGCGAATATTATTAAATCGGAAAGAACCAGTTATCAAAGATTATATTTATACACCAAATAGAAATACAAACTGATAAGTAACAAGAAAGAAAAAAAAGAAACACAAACAAGAAAAGTAAAAAAGTAAAAAGAAAAGAAAAGTAAAAAGTAAAAAAACGCCAAATAGAAATACACACTGATAAAAGCAACAAGAAAGAAAAAAAAGAAACGCACACAAGAAAAGTAAAAAAGCAAAAAGAAAAGAAAAGTAAAAAATAAAAAACGCCAAATAGAAATACACACTGATAAAAGCAACAAGGAAAAAAACAGAAACACAAACAAGAAAACTAAAAAAGTAAAAAGAAAAGAAAAGTAAAAAGTAAAAAAACGCCAAATAGAAATACACACTGATAAAAGCAACAACAAAGAAAAACAAAACAGAAACACAAACAAGAAAAGGGAAGACATCCCGATACCTACATCCAAATATTTTGCTACATACTAAAGACAAGGATAGAAGAACACAAAGAGGAATAAACATCAACTTAAGAGACTGAGATAAAGAAAAAAACGTCACTAAAGGAGCGTTTATCTCCTAGTATGGAAGTTTACCTTATATTTAGTTGTCATTAAACCAGCATCAATAATCTTAATCATTTTTACATCTAAAGTTTTGCCTTAATTCGGAAATGGGGAGGGGGGGGAGTGAAGGCAAAGTGGATTTTATTTTTGCTACTCAGTCTTTATGAGGTAAGTGTTCTAAAATTAGATTAATTAAAGTAGGAACTTAAAAGAACCTTTTTGCATGCTGACCAATGGTCTGCGTAGTCTAGGTACCGATCTCCTGATTTTCTTCGTTCCGTAAATGGGAGCAAATCACCCGACACTTCCTGTGTTTTTCCACCAGATTTCTCCAGGTACCTATTTAGAGCTGGTTCGGCTCTGGCTGAGCTTACAGAGTCATACCTTTCACCCTTGTTCCAAACCAAATATCAAGTGAAACCCAGATTCCAATCCCTGTCCTCGGCATGTCATGTCTAGCACTCTAACCCCTCGGCTAGGATGGCTTAATTAAAGTAGGAGGATGCAGTGTATTTTTGTGATATATCTACACGTACAAACAGAATTGGTGTTGTTTATATGCGGCTGCTATTTAGTCAAATATTACTTGAGTATCTCATAAAATGTGTAACTTTTGTGGTTGTGTATATTGCGAATATGTTATTCTCTATAAGTTATCAAATTCTATTCAGATTTGTATTTTTCTACACGTTCACGGTGTAATCAAGTTGTCACCTTAGAGAGCAAAATATAGTAAGAGGCATTCTTTCTATAGCGGGAGCGAATTTTGTGGCTAATTAATAACTTATAAACTTACTCTCGGGTGAGATGACAGTTAAGCCAGTCCCCTCTTCTGGGCAAATATCTGCAAGTCGGATTTTTGCCAATTCTTCATCTATGTTTGTCGAGTTGTAGTCTTTCATCAGGTATTTTGACGGATAAGTAACTCTGCCACTTTCTGAACAATTTCCAGACAGTAAATCCTCAAGCTGTAACAAGCGACTGGCTAGTTGCCTGAAATCACAATTTCAGCAATATTACCATTTTCTATCAGGATTTTTACTAATCCAAAAATTTATAAGTAATTAAGAGGTAAGTATCTTTACTTATCTCAATATCTTTATGTAAGTTAGAGGTAAGACCTTTTTTTCTTTTTACAACCTTTTTTGAAGTAACTAGCAAAACAGCACGTCGGAAAACAGGCGTAAAAAAAACTCTCCAGAAGCCTCCTGGATACTGACTATGAATGTGTAGCACTCGCTTGCCTTTAGCCTTCAGGTATCATTTCAGTATCATAAGATTTTATTAATTCAGCGATAGGCTGTATTTTACGGACACTTACAGATTATACAATGTAAATATTTTTTACATTACGGATATAACGTTAGCAGTAAGTATAGCCAAAACTCAAGCAACCTGTCTTTTTCTGTAACAGCACACTTTGAATCTGTGCTACATAGCTTATTCATAAGACATTGTATGTACTTTTAACTAGGCCCAAAGCTATGTTAAAAGGCCTGTTAAAATAGTAGCCATTAATAAGCGTTTTAGCCAGTTATTGAATTTCGTGTGCTGATATTGCAATATTTATCTATCTATTTCACTTTTTTGACTTATTTCACTTTAAAGTACCAAGAACAATGGAAATCCAAATCTGATTCTTTGAATTGGTTAAGCGGACACTCCAACACCATATATATCTTAAAGACTCAGGAAAACTGGGGATTCAATTTTTAATAAAAAAGACCTGTATATGCAATTATGTTTTTTTTTGTAGTAGCAGGCACTTAATTAAAAAGAAGAAAGAAAAGTGGGTGAAAAACCAGCAAAAAATAAGCCAAAAATATGGCATGAAACAGCTTGAGAAGGTGTGGCTTTCCTTTGAAAGTGCATCTGCCTTCAGGAATTAACGGATTCTCAATGTTTGGATTTTACGGACGACAATCATTGCAAAGTTTGACAAATTAATTTTACTTATTTGTTTTCACGGTTCAGCGTGGTAACACTGGCAAAAATGTCTTAAAGAATCAGGGAAACTAGGGATTCAATTTCTAATGAAAAAGACCTACATATAAAGTTATGTTTTTTTTCTAGCAACAGGCGCTTGATTTTAGCCCGCCACATAAGATACCTCTAAGAAAAGTTTAAAAGAACCTTCCTCCCCTGTGTAACTTAGGATATGAAAAACAATATTAACGAAAATCGAACGAAAATACGGACGAAAATTGTTGCAGTTTTACGAATTAATTTTACTTATTTATTTTCACGGTTCAGCGTGGCAATACTGGCAAAAATGTCGTAATATCCTAAAAATTTGCTAATTTTCAAACAACCACAAGAAAAATCTTAGAAAATCATAATTTTAGGTATGAATAGACTTGAGAAGGGTCAGCTATCTTATTTTACAGCTATCTCAGGAACATTTGCGGTAACATATGCAGTGACCGTCATCAGTAGTCTTACTGCATATAGTTTTACTGAATATTTTACGTCATCAGTAGATCACTGCATATGTGACTGAAATATCTAGTTTTTTTGTGAAATTTATCACTGTCTATTAAAAGGATTTTATCCCTATTTGAACTTTTATTTATCGTCATGGAAAGGCAGTGTGGTCTCCGAAATTATCTATACATGAATGTTTGTTCAAAAAAGGCTCTAAACGACTTTTCTCAAACACGCGTCCTATCTATATCGTCTTTGGCCAATTTTATGACAAACTGAAAACCAATTTTATGACAAATATTTCCTTTTGTACTTAATACTGAAAATAAACAATAAAATTATAGTAACATTTTGAACTGATGAGCTTTTAGCAATTAATATCATTATACATCAAATATTCAGTTTAATTTATTAGCTCTTTTTAAAGTTGTTAAAGACGAAAATAGTTTAATTTTCAAACAACCACAAGCAAAATCTTAGAAAATCATAATTTCAGGTATGAATAGACTTGAGAAGGGTCAAGAGAAAATAAAAATGTTTTTATAGGTCTTGGGGTGGGTTTCCATGGGGAGAATTTTCCGTGGGGAGGGAAATTTCTGGGGGTGAACTTTCCAGGGAAATTTTAGTGTACCAAATTATTTTTATTCGTCTTACTTTCTCTTTGCCGACTCAATATTTGTTAGTTCACATTCAAAATTTTAGTGTGTAACACTTAATACAAAATACAATTTTGTCCTACAGTTTTGAGCTAAAGATATTGCCTGTTTTTTGAAAACGCTGGCTAAAACAATAAATTCTACACCAGACTTTTAACCATATTCCCGTTCAACACTCATATGCATTCTCATTTCTAATAGACCTACCTTAACATGGCCATCATCCCAGAGTGAGGATCAGCCTCAGGCGATTTGGTGCTGCACTTGGATGTTAGTAGCAGCAGTAATCGATTTTTCACCAAAAATGTTTGCACCAACAGCTCAAATCGGCATTAGCGAAATTATGTGTTTTACTTTGAACTATATAGAAATTAATGTGTTGATTTTAACGTTTTTTTTTTTTTATCAATTTGTGAAGAGAAATAAATTCCAATTACATTCATAAAACTTCAAAAGTTGCATTATCGCAGCGGAAAATGAATTTCTTTGTCATTGTTTCATTAATAATGCAAATAGCTGCACAAGCTTTAAGATTTTTGCTAAAACATAATTTTTTAAGCTTCAATACCCCTTTAAAACACCTCTGATTTCGTTTAAATACATTTTTTAATAAATTTGTGTAAATTACGCCCTCTAGTAAGTGTTAATTTTTACCTGTGTTAAGTTTGATCGTTCATTAATTGCAAACTTTTTTGCAAAAGATTGCAAACGATTTTTTTTGGGTGGTGGAGGTTACAAAAAAAAACTTTTAAAAACCAAAAAATCTCGGGGGACAAACCGGATATCTCCAAAAATAACTTCAAAAGTTGCTTTATCCTAGCGGAAAATGAATTTCTTTGTCATTGTTTGCCGTCAAATGTAAAAAGAAATTATAATAATTATACAATTATTCATAATAGTGTGAAATAGGGCGCGCTCATTCAAACTAATCCACAAATGCTTCTGATCTAGTCAAGGGTCAATTTTTAAAGGACATTAAAACTATTATCTAGGCAAATGCAAGCTGATAGCTGAAAGGACTTTTGCTAACAGAAACGTAGTGGAATTGGTAATCTTGCTAGTTTGTATAATCTTTGGTCCACGTTTAACATACTCAACTTTTAGTTCGAAACACTTGCAAAAGCATAACTTAAAGTTGGAAATGAAATGCAAAAAAAAGCAAAAAAGTTCAAAATGGGTAAAATTTTCATTTAACCATTCATCATATAAACTTTGTTCAGTAACCATTTTACTGAATAATTTAATGATAAAGGGTCATATTAATAGACATTAGTCAAAGATAGAGTGAAGACGATTGGAGTTACACGATAGGTTTTGCTATACCTTATGATGATTTTTCTTCCACTATATGACGTATCTTCAATCTTTTTCTAACAGAAGTCTGTTCAATTTAAGTTATGGGTTGTTCCAAAATCTTGGATTGTTAGATTGTTCCAAAATTAGGAAGGCAATTGCCCCCCCCCCCCTATATTTTGAAATATGCCTTTTTATTAGCTTTTTTAAATTGGAAAATATCGAACAAAAATTTATCACCCCTCTTTCTAGATTTTGAAAAATACATAATTTCGTGTCTTCATAAAAAAAATGAGGAAAAATCATGCCCCCCCCCCATATTCCCGTGAATTGGCGCCACTGCCAACAACGATCTTTTTTAGCATTTTCCTTCTATTTCAAATAGAATTATTTAAGAAAACGAAATAAACCACTTAGTTTTGTGAACTGCTTAAATACAGGATTTAAAGGAAATCAGAACTTCTTGGGAGGGTCAAAACAGGGAAGCTTTGAATAGATAAGGATGGAGGAGAGAAGTAGTGTGCTGCAGTAAGTTTTTAGTAGCAGTAGAATATTACTTCAATGCAGAGAGAATATTACTCATTATGAATCCTGATTGATTCAAATGGAGACTGTTTTTAAGTGATACTAAACGATATTTTGGAATGAGGACCAAACCACAGGTAGTAAAAACAAATATCGCTATTGTTAATTAATCAAGAGTAAACATACAATTACGAAACTGACTTTCAAACGTTTTGTCTTTTAAAAAGGAAGATACATTGCATAGATATAGCTAAAACTTATGCTGTCTGACTTCTGCTGTAACCCGTCTATGATTGCACAGTTATAAATCATTTCTTGCTCATAGGTAATTTCTTATAATGTAGAAACATTTTTAATATCTTATAGTCATAGTAGATGGACTTAGAGCAAAATTTCGCAAGCATTTTGAGCGGAATCGAGCATCAAGCCAAAATTTTCGAGATAGATGTTCTAGTCCCCCCCAGGTGTATCCTCGAATTAGTTCAAGACCGATCTATAGCAGAAGTCGCACTCCAATAAATTACATGATTATTCTTAAAATTTGAAAAAAAAATATGATAGTAATTCTAGTAAAAATTACTCTAAATACACACAAATTACTATTTTTTTTTTTTTTTTTTTTTTTGCTTCTGCTAGGGCTGCGCATTTCTAATATATCAACCAGAGATCGACAAACATAGCTCGTACCTTTAAACTGATTTTGAAGGCTACTACTCAAACTATTTTCAGCCAATACTAACAATTCTAAGTGAGAATTACCCTAAACATAAAATATTTACTTGTTTTTGTTTTTTGTTTCAGCTAAGACTACACATATATCTGATAATGTATCAACCAAAGAAATTTTTTATTTTAAATTCAGCTAGGACTGCAAATATATCTGCTAACGTATCGACCAAAGAAAGGCAAACATCTCTTATAACTTCAACCTCATTGTAAGAAAAACTGCTCAAATTATTTTCAGAAACTACTAACAATTCTAGGAAAGAATTATACTAAATATAACTTGCTTTATTATTTTTTGCCTGATCTAGGCCTGCACATCTATCTTCTAAGGATTCAACAAAAAAAGGAGAACATTCCTCGTAGCTTCGACCCCATTTTAAGGACAATTGCTCAAATTATTTTCAGAAACTACTAACAATTCTGAGAAAAAGAATATGCTAAACACAACTTACTTATTTAGTTTTTTTGCTTGAGCTAGGGCTGCACATCTATCTTCTAATGTATCAACCAGAGATCGACAAGCATCCCTCATAACTTCAAATTCATTGCAAGGACTACTGCTCAAGTTGTTCTCAGACGATGGCAAAGCCAATGGTTTTGAAATATCTAACATCAAATCTCGTACTGGAAGTGAAAAATATAATAAGCATAAGCTCAAGACCCTTTAGATTAAGTGAAGGTAGGTCATTCCTTTGCTCCCAAGAATTTTCTGCCGGAGATCAAGAGACTTCCATCCTGGAAGATTATTTAAAATGTTTTATACACTACTTATGTTACATTTTCATACAGTTTCCCAAGCAAAGTAGTTCAATCGAGAATCAATCATTACGAAAAATATATTAATAACCATACGAGATTTTACTTTTGAAACAGAAGTCCGGTCTGGAACCGGATCTCGACTTTGGGATTAGGTTTCATTTAGGAGAGCCAAAGAACCCCTGATTTTCCTTGGGGATGAGTTAGGGGAGAATCATAACTATGCCTGATATTATTTCCCACTGGAGGGGGAGGAGCGTAGCCCCCTTTTTTATTCCATCCTAAGTTGAGTCTTATCTAACATAGCACTCAAGTAAGGTAAGTCTTAATAACTTCTATTAGTTTCCAATAAAGATATATCATAATAAATTTGCGCGGTATTTTCAATAATCATATCACAGTTAGCATGAATAGCTCAATCTGTGTAAAATCATTAAAATGTTATTAGATATTTGTTAGATATTCTCGTTACCTAATAAATTAAGAACTGGTCAAAGAAGCACTAGCAGGAATATGGAGTAAAAAAAATCCTACTCTTTTTTCTGTTATTACGTTCCTGCTGGGCAGGTATACACGGATTTATTCCACAAGAGGGGTAGGGAAAGGATTGCAATATAAATAAAATTGAGAATTACTTATATATACGATGAAAACAATTAGAAAAATATCTTACTCATAAGTAGGATTAGGACTAACCTGAAAGCAAAACTACTCTCCAGCCTTGCATATAGTTTAGCTCACTTATTTAGGGTAAAAAGCAAAAGGTGTGTGCATCTGGAAATTATTATGTGACAAGAAGCTTGATATAATGTAGAAGAGCAAAAATGGAAACAAAATTAAAATTAAACATAATACAGCTGAATCAAAATAAGCAGGACCTTAAATTCCGAAATGGTTGCTCAATTATCTTAATTGAGAAAAATGATAAGAACAAATGTCAAACAAAAGTACAACTGAGAGAACAAAAGCAGGATTGCAAATTGACTGCTTTAAAAACGAAAAAGAAAGCGGTTGCAGCCATATTTTAACGACTAACCATTGGACATCGACATCAACAATCCATTATAACTGTTTACGTCTTTGGCTTGCTTCCCTTTCTTTTTGTGTTCCTTTGTAGGCTAAAATAGGGGAAATTAGCATATAAACTCAGCTAAGTAAAAAAATATTGATAATACTGTGACTAAAGGTCACAAGTTCTGAAACCGGCTTAAGGGTGTTTCACACTGGTTCACCTATGACAATAATGGCACCCCTAGTCTCAAAATATAAATGCTCGATTAAAAAAAAAAAATGTAAAACATAGAAAAAACTACTAAACAAACTCATGAGACTTTCACACTCGGTTCATCTATGACAACAAATACACTCCTGGTCTTAAAATGTAAATTCTCGAAAAAAAAAATATGACACAGAAAAAAAACTAACACAAACAAGAAACACAACTAAACAAAATTTCATGGGTTTTTCACACTCGTACACCTATAATAATAAACCTGCCAATAGTCTCAAATTGTAAAATCTCAAAAAATGTTACACAGAAAAAAACTAACACAAACAAGAAACACAACTAAACAAAATTTCATGGGTCTTTCAACCTCGTACACCTATAATAATAAATCTGCCAATAGTCTCAAAATGTAAAATCTAAAAAAATGTGACACAGAAAAAAACTAACACAAACAAGAAACACAACTACACAAAATTTCATGGGTCTTTCACACTCATACACCTATAATAATAATAAATCTGCCAATAGTCTCAAAATGTAAAATCTCAAAAAATATGACACACAAAAAAACTAACACAAACAAGAAACACAACTAAACAAAATTTCATGGGTCTTTCACACTCGTACGTCTATAATAATAAATTTGCCAATAGTCTCAAAATGTAAAATCTCAAAAAATGTGACACAAAAAAAAAACACGGGAAAAAAATTTTAGATCCTTTGCTTTCTAAGTGAAGATTTTCCGCATCAAGATTATTTAATGGGCCACTAAGGACATACTACTCATCATAAATGTACATTCAATATCCTATCTTAGGGCCCTTAGACGGGTTTCCAGGCCTGGAAAAAAATTCCCTAAGAATAAACCTGACACAGAAAAAAAAAAACACGGGAAAAAAATTTTAGATCCTTTGTTTTCTAAGTGAAGATTTTCCGGATCAAGATTATTTTATGGGCCACTAAGGACATACTACTCATCATAAATGTACATTCAATATCCTATCTTAGGGCCCTTAGACGGGTTTCCAGGCCTGGAAAAAAAAATCCCTAAGAATAAACCTGTTTGATATTTAATTAATAATGTAAAAGTAATTATCCACCGTTAATAAAAAGACTTGAGAGTGGAAAATCGCGGTTTTAAAAGTTTAATTGAGAGTAAAATTGAATTATTAAAACTAAGTGAAGAAAGGAGAAAATATTTTCCAGATTTTGATTTGCATTTGTAGATATAATGCGTGACAAGAAGAGTGAGAAAGAGAGTTAAAAAAGGAGTTTGAGTGTAGAAAAACAGTCCAAAATGAGTGAGTAGATGAGCAAGAACAGCGTTGCCAGTCAGCTAAAGATAAGTAATAAAAATAGGAATTTGTGAAAATATTTAAATTAATTGTAAATGACAAACTATGTTTAATTGTTAAGTGTATTTTTGTATGGGATGATGAAAAGACACAACACTTCTTTTAGACCTTTGTTCCCCTAGCGAGAATTCATCAAGATTACACATCACTGAATTGACGACTGGAAGACTATTACGCTAGTGGATAAATACATATCGAAATCCTATCTTAGGCCCCTATCTTAGTCTCTTTCCAGGACCTCTGTCCTGGACCATATAAAATTTTTCCCTAAAAATAAACAATTTCCATATTTTACCAGCATAGCAGGGCCGTATCCAGGATTTTTGTTCAGGGGGGTTTTTACTAATTTTTGACTTTTTTTTTGGGGGGGGGGGTTTACTAATTTTTGACTCAGTTTTCGACTAATTTTACTGATTTTTACCTAGGTTTTAATAATTTTCGACTTATTTTCGAGTCGGTCAAAAATTTCGGGGGGGGGGGGGTTCAAACCGGGTAACCCCCCCCCCCCTGGATACGGCCTTGCAGCATAGTAAAAGAAATTATTTACGATTAAGAAAATATTGAAGAGGTAAATTCACGGTTTTATCGCAATTTAGCCTATTTTGCTCCGGCTTTACTAAAATATATCCGTGGCGTTTTGCAAAAAGGGTGTAAGTCCACTTTTCCTAATTTTACAGGAGAGCAAAATGAAAATAAAAACGTACTATGAAATAATCTTTGTCACAAATCAGAATCTAAGAAACTTTAAACGTTTAAAGACTGATTCCTAGTTAACTTTGGATCCAAATTCACTGAAAATTTCTAAATTGCTGAATTGTTTGTTACTTAGAAGACAAGGAACTTGCACTCTTTTTTACATCCTTTAGGAACAATTTATAATTCGGTCATAATTAAACATAAGCCCATGTTGAGTAGACCGATCGATATATCTCTTTGAGCTCTTTTGAACCATATGCTTAACTCATTTTCAGAAAGCTGGACTTAGGTTCTTTTTGCAAAACGCCACGGATATGTCAGTAGTCGTATAATAGTCTCAAGAAAACAACTAGACAAATTAAAGCTCTTTACTCTTTGAGATCTTTGCTCTCCTAGCGCAAATTCTCCAGGATTGCCCTAGGAATGATTTTTTTTTTCTCATGTTTCAAGAATATTTCACCAACGCTATATAAAGACAACAGACCAAATGAGAAAAAATTGATATCGCAACATGCAAATTATGTTGCGACCTAGAAATTTTGAGCAACGATAATGAATCGGACGAACTTGTGGCGTTCGCGGATGACACTACAATGGCCTCCTGTGACACCGACATGTCAGCGCCCCAGAGTAAACTTGAGGTCATCTTGAAGAAACTTAAATTTGGATGGATGCCAATCAATTTGTAATAAATGTTGACAAATCTTGCGTTCTCTTCTTCTCAAGGATTGGAACTCTTCGCCCAGAAGTATCGGGAATAACGACTTCTCGAGGAATGATCAGACGACCAAAAACTGGCCATGCCAGGTACCTAGGTGTACTTCTTGACGAAAACTTATCCTTCGTATATCACATCCTAGCTGTGGAGCTGAAGCTCTCCCGTAATCTTGGGATTATCAGGAAACTGAAACACACATTCCATCAAAAAACCCTTCTTCTACTTTATGATGGACTTATCAATCCTTATCTGCAGTATTGTGCGTCAATTTGGCAGTCAACATTTACATCCCACCTGAAAAGGCTTGATTCAATCCACAAACGTGCCCTGAAAATAATAGGAAATATATACGATTTTCTTTCCCGTGAATCACTTTATCCTTTATCATGCTCAGCTATCGTTTTCAAATTTTTGTTCGGATTACTTCCATCAGCATTCCACAGTCTATTCCAGTTGATATCGGAACAACATCATAGGAGCACGAGATCTGCCTCAAACCTTTTGGTGAGACGAACACCTACAGTACGGTCGGATTTTGCACCGGATGTGGCGTGCGCGAAAGTGTGGAACGTGCTTTCACAAGAACTCAGATGTAAGAGCTCCCTTGGGTCTTTTAAAAATTATTTTAAAAATTATTTTATTGACTTTCAAAAAATAGAGTTAATTAGTAGTTGAGATTTTATTATTTTTTTTTTTTTATTATTATCATTATTATATCGGTTTGTTTTTTGTTTATCTATTATTAATTTGTAAGGTTAAGGTAGCTGTGCTTTCGGGGAGAAAGGGGGGCATCTCTTAGATAATGATTTGTATGGATGAGGGATGCGGTTGTGTTGAAGAGTAAAGAGAGAGTCGTAAAGCGTGATTAGGAGGAATCGTTATTTTTTAAGGGACTCAACGTGCAATTTTTGCAAAGAGAAGTTTATTTATGCTTAGTTATTTCTATTTGTTTTAATAAAACCCGACTTAATTGAAAAAAAATTGAAAATTGAGATTCTTAAACCTGGAATAAACTTTTTGAAAAGATTTAAAACCTTTTCCTTACTTTACAGCTATCTCAGGCACATATGCGGTAACATATGCAGTGACCGTCATCAGTAGTTTTACTGCATATAGTTTTACTACATATTTTACGTCATTAGTAGATCACTGCATATGTGACTGAAATATCTAGTTTTTTGTGGAATATATCACTGTCTATTAAAAGGATCTTATCCCTATTTGAACTTTTATTTATCGTCATGGAAAGGCAGTGTGGTCTCCGAAATAATCTATATATGAATGTTTGTTCAAAAAAGGCTCTAAACGACTTTTCTAAAACACGCGTCCTATCTATATCGTCTTTGGCCAATTTTATGACATACTGAAAACCAATTTTATGACAAATATTTTCGTTTGTACTTAATGTTGAAAATAAACATTAAAATTATAGTAACATTTTGAATTGATGAGCTTTCAGCAATTAATATCATTATACATCAAATATTCAGTTTAATTTATTAGCTCTTTTTAAAGTTGTTCAAGACGAATATAGTTTCACTACAAAAAAGTGTTTGGATACTGCCTCCTTCCTTAACTGTAAATAAAAACCAAAAGCCCACTGCGTCATTGGTGCTTAACTGAAAACCAATTATATTACAAATATTTTCTTTTCCAGTTCTTACAGCACTGAAAACAAAAATAAAATTACAGTGAAATAAATTCTTGAACGGATGGATCTTTCAACAATTAATATCATTATACATCAAATATTCAATTTGATGTTTTTTATTCATTCTAAGACTGTTCAAGACATATAGTTTTCAGTAAAGCGCTAATGACGCAGGTGGTATTAGACTTTTACAGTGAGAGAAGGAGGTGATACCCAAACTCTTGTTTGTAGTAATTTTTGTTCGTTTCAAGCTTGATTTGCATATTCAATTTAAGTTTCACTCGTTTTAAGATTTATTTATTCATTTACATTAATATTCATTGTATGTTTGTTTGCATTGATTGTTTATTTAATTTCTGTTCGTTTTAAGTTTCATTTATGCTTCAATAGGAAAATATTTTTTTTTACTTTTAAGCTTGACTTTCATATTCAATCTAAGCATTACTCGCTTTAAGATCTATTTATTCATTTATATTATTACTTGTTGTATGTTTTTTGATATGATTGTTTATTTAATTTCTGTTCGTTTTGGGTTTTATTTATTCTTTAATAGTAATTTATGGTCGTTTTTAGTTTGAATTTTAAAAGGTATTTTTGTATGCTGATCTTAAGTTTAAAATTGCCTTCACTTTTCTTGTAAAAACTTCTTTTACGAAAAGTTTTTTTTTTAATTAATTTTTGTTCGTTTTTGAGTGCAAAAAATCTCTAGTTTTAAAAAATTCCCGATTTCAAAATAAAATTTTTCTTAAAAATCAGATGTTCATCAAAGTATAAAAATTGGTAGCAAAGTAACAATATCGAAGTGAAAAAATGAGTGTGTCAATCTCGGAGTTTTTATTATCTGATGTTTGAACTATTTTTAACAAAATGGCTATCTAAAAATTTTTATCAGATGGGTTTGGGGAAAGACGGCGTGGGGGGGGGGGGGCTAATTAACCTTCGGTCTCTTTTGACTCTATAAAAGTAAACTCGAACTTTCTATTTTCAGTCAAATGAGCCCTCTCTGAAGTTTATACGAGCATCCCTTCTATAAGAATCCTATATATCCCTACAGTGTAACTTACAACGCCTGTCCCTGGGCCCTGGGGGGTTGTGTCGACCCCGGAGTTTTAATATCTGATGGTTGAACTATTTTTAACAAAATGGTCACCTTAAATTTTATCGGATGGGTTTATCCATCCAATAAACCCTAAGGCGTGGAGGGTGGGAGGGGCTAGTTGCCCTACGATCTTTTTCCACTCTGAGAAAATGAACTATAACTTTTAATTTCCATCCAAATGAACCCTCTCTGAAGTTTATACGAGCATCCCTTTCATAAGAACCACATACGGCCTCAGGACATAGCTTACAATGCCCGCCCCCCGGGCCCTGTGGGGTTGTGTCGACACCGGAGTTTTTGCTATCTGACCTTTGAACTATTTTGAAAAAACGGCTCTCAAATTTCTTATCGGATGGGTTTGAGGAAAATAGGGCGTAAAGAGGGAGAACAGTTGCCCTCCGATCTCTTTTGACTCTTAAAAAGTGAACGAGAACTTTCAACTTCCAATCATATGAGCCCTCTCCGAAGTTTTTACGAGCATACTTTCCATAAGAACCATATATATCCCCAGAGCAATACTTACAACGTTTGCCCCGGGCCCTGGGGCGGGGGGGGTGTCGACACAGGAGTTTTTCTTATCTGACCTTTGAACTATTTTTTACGAAATGGTCATACGTAAAAGAGCTTTTGTTATATGATCTTTGAAATATTTTAAACAAAATGGCTACCTCATATTTTTTATCAGATGTATTTGGGGAAAAAGGGCTTGGGGAGGGGGGGGGCTAGGTGCCCACCGATCACTTTTGAATCTTAAAAAGGGCACTAAAACTCTCGATTTACAGTCGAATGAGCCCCCTCTGAAGTTTATATGACGACCTCTTCTATATGAACTGCCTGTGGGAAAAAATTAATGGAGTGTGGGGGGAGGCTAGCTGCCCTCCAATCACTTTTGACTCTTAAAAAGTGAATTACAACTTTCAATTTCCAATCAAATGAGCCCTCTATGAAGTTTATACGAGCATCCCTTCCATAACAACCATATATGCCCCCAGGGCATAAGCTACAACGCCTTCCCCCGGGCCCTAAGGGGGATGTGTCGAAACCGAAGTTTTTTTTGTTATCTGAACTTTGAACTATTTTAACAAAATGTATAGCTCATCTGATGCATTTAGGACGTGGAGGGGGGGGGGGCTAGTTGACCTCCGATCTCTTTTGACTCTGAAAAAGTGAACAAGAACTTTCAATTTCAGATCAAATGTGCCCTCTCCGAAGTTTATACGAGCATCCTTTCCATAAGAACTATATATGCCCCTAGAGCATTGCTCATAACGCCTGCCTCCGGGCCCTGGGGGGTTGCGTCGACACAGGAATTTTTCTTATCTGACCTTTGAACTATTTTTTAATGAAATGGCTATTATAAAAATTTCATCGTATGGGCTTGGGGAAAAACTGATCGCGAGATAAACAATCTTCAAATCAGTAAAAAAAAAAAAAAAAACTGTAAAAGTTGGATCTGAGTATTTCTTCTCTTTTTGCGCGAACAGGACAATATTAGAAAACACTCCAAAACCTTGCCTTATGCTTCTGATACATCTTAATTAAATTCTGATTATCCTGTGCCATCTGTTGAATTTTATCATGCAAACAAATATTTTCCAAAATAAGGCCATCTATTGAAATGATTCTTTCCTCTTCGGGACTTCGTTTCATTGATTGGTTCAAGTAATGATTAAGTCGGTGCAGTAATTTACGAAGATGGTCTTTTTCATCTGAAAGTTCTTGTTTCTCATCAAGCAGGGCTTGTACATCTTGCTCAAGTGACTGAATCTGCAAGAATTCACTTTTATCAGTTAAGAAAGCTCGCCAAACGATATACACTTCTACTTTACAATTGCTTCCCCGTACTTCTACTTCACTACGCTTCTGCTTCACAAGTCCGTAAAAACATTGTTAATAGATTCTTATTGGATTAATAAAATTTATTTCGACGCAATGGCACTTCGATCTACCATTAATTGTATTTGCTTCAGTTTCGAGTTTTTTTTTTTACAAGGTACTTCTACTTTAGCAATCAACAAAGCAGAAACATTCTGCTATGTTTCTAGTTTAACCATCAAAATATTTTTTAAGCGATTTTTTTAGATTCATGAAATTTGCAGCACATAGTGACTTTATGTACGGCCAACTCTACTTAACTCAATTTCTAGCTATTCGAGCAATTTCTAATGATTGACCAATAACCTAACTCAAGCTACAAAATACACCTAAAATCAGGGGCGTAATTTGCTATGGGGCCGGGGGAACGCAACTCCCCCCCCCACATACCCAAGTTTACCCCCAAGACCTCAGTCCCCCCCCCTCCCTAGCTGAAATTTAATTTCTGATGAAATTCTTGTCAAAACTAAGATAAGCCTGCATAATTCAAGTGTCCAGAGAAACAGGTCAGTTTTCTTTAGTATATCTTTTCCTTTATGGTAATATATGGATCATTTTTCAGTTTTCACTGTCATTTTCATTTGATTTGGGAAGATCAAATCCAAATTGCCCCCTACCCCCAGGATTTTGACAAAATTACGCCACTGCCAAAACACACAGTGTTTTCAATCAGCCGTCCTCTAGTCTATCTTCAACATATCCCACACTGCAAAACCAACTTCCGACAAATATCACTAATCTGTCGCTTCGAGCTTCAGACAGTTTCAAGCTATTCGAACAATTTCAGACCATTGATCTAAAACCTAACTCGAATTACAAAATACATCCAGAAATCACTTTATTTCAAAATAATCATCTTCTCGTCTACCTCCAACACATCCCACACTACACGGCCAACTTCATAATGAATATAAAGAGCAGCTGAACTACTAGAAACATTTGTCTCACTGTTATATTGTAGCGTTATCAAGTTGAAAAACAGAAAGACTTGAGCCTTCTGGATGTACTTTTTAACTTTATCTCTCTATTCCCTTTTCTATCCTATAAACTTCCTAATCCTTATCCTATTCCTTCCTAACTTTCTTATCCTATTAACTATCCTAACCCTTCTGGATGTACTTTTCAACTTTATCTCTCTATTCCCTTTTCTGTCCTATTAACTCTCTAATCCTTATCCTATTCCTTCCTAATCCTTCCTAACTTCCTTATCCTATTAACTATCCTAATCATTCTGGATGTACTTTTTAACTTTATCTCTCTACTCCCTTTTCTATCCTATTAACTTCCTAATCCTTATCCTATTCCTTCCTAACTTCCTTATCCTATTAACTATCCTAATCCTTCTGGGTGTACTTTTTAACTTTATCTCTCTGTTCCCTTTTCTATCCTATTAACTTTATTTTCTATATTAGACATAATTTCTTAATTCAACTGAAATTGCTGATTTGCCACATCATGACTCAAAACTAAGAAAAAACATGATAATTATGCTAACGCGTAATTTGAGAATCAAAAAAGGTTACTTCTTAAGTAGATGGCCCGTTTTATTTGATCCTGTATGGACTCGGAGTTAGATTTTATTAGTATTAATACTAATTTTATTAGTTTATAATATTATTTTATATACTAGTATATACAATATTATAGTAGTATATATAAAATATATATAGTAGTATATACTAGCATATATATATATATATATATATATATATATATATATATATATATATATATATATATAATAATATATATATATACACGTATATATATATATATATATATATATATATATATATATATATATATATATATATATATATATATATATATATATATATATGTATATATATAATATTTATAGTATTAATTTTATTAATACTAAAAAAATATTAATTTTATTAGTATTAAAACTATACGTTATAAACAATGGCTTTTTTTTAATGTAGTGAAGAGTGTTTTAACATAAAGAAAGAAAAACGAGCAAAAATGGGGTTTTTAAATGCCAAATGAGAATACTGAAAAAACACAACAAAGCGAATATTTCGAGAGGACAAACACCTCTCTTCTTCAGCGCTAAAATAAGTAATGTATCCAAGGAAAGTGCCGAAGATAAAAAAAAAACAAAAAAAAACGCGGAAAATCAATGTGAAAAGAACCAAAAAACCAAAGAAAAAACCAAAAGCTTAAAAGATGAATAAAATTCAATAAAAGCCAAAAATTATAAGAATTAAAACCAAATACCAAACAACCATAAATGTGAGTTATTCGCCAATATCCACTATTTGCACAAAATAAAAAAAAATATGAACTGCCATCGACGGACACTAGCGAACAACTGAAGAATAAAGGAAAAGAAAACAATTCATTCACTCAAAAACAAAACGAACCAGCAATTAAATAATTTGGAGAACTATGTCATCTGATACAGGATTTTAATTATTGCATTTCTTGCAGACACCCTTTGAGACCTAAGGGGTTGTTCACGTGTTTGATTATATGACTGGGAAAGTGGTTCAAGGTTTATTTCAGGGATTACGAAAGTATCAGCTTCTCTTCTGAAAAAACGGAAATATGACTCGTTTATTCTTAAATCACCGGAATCTCTGTTTAAAGCTAGACCTAAATTTTGGTATTTATAAATTTCAACAACTTCTCTGTAGTGCTGGACAATACCTTTGCCATGCGAATTAGGCTAGCTTGATTAAACAAAATAGTATGGTCTTGGTTTTCAAAAATGTGCTTTGCAAGGGCAGAGTCAAAGATTTCTGTTTTTTTCCGCTTTTTAAGTGTATCATTAATTGAACTAGAGTGCTGAGTTAATCTATCCGTGAGTCGCTGATCAGTTCTTCCAATATACCAAAGACCACACGAACAAGGAATTCTACAGACACCGGAGTTTTCACTTATCGGAAAAGGGTCTTTATTATCCGCGATTTGCACAAAATCCAAAAGAAAAAAATATGAACTGCCATCGATTAAATTTGTATTTTAACGTTATATGTTATAGGCCTAATGAATGGGAGCAGCCCCTTGCCGCAGTGGGTAGCTAGAATGTGAATTTTGAAATTGTTGTGTCGTAAATTAATGGATGGAGATGAATGAGAAAATTGTTAAAAAAAAATAGTTTTTAGGGAAATGGTAGATAAATGTAATAAGAGAGAAAAGATTATATATGTGAGAAATCAGAAAAGTAGAAAGCTAGGAAATGCCGAGTAAAAGGTATGGTAGATAGGTAGTAATGTGAAAAAAAATGACAGTGAATTATGATGAAATATATTACAAAAAAGCAGGGAGTCTTAGAGTAAAAAATAAAGAAGAAAGAAATGCGATTTATTTTTTTTTTTATATTCAGGAGTACGAAAAAAATAATAAAAACACCCGGGTTGATCCTATCCATTACATGAAGCATCACCAACCCATGGTCAAGAGAGCAAAAGAGGAGAGGAAACAAGAAAGGAAGTTACATCCAGGATAATTCCGTGTAGACCATAGAACGCTGGATAAAAGAAAGGAAAGAAGAATTTGAAACATGAATTAGAAAAGGATTTTGTCTATTTTTAATATTATAGTATATTTTTGAAAAAAAAACAATGGCTATGACGTCATTCATCACCTTGTATATGAAAATGCAGTTTTTCGTAAAAAATTGATTTAATCTAAAACATCACATTTTCTTACTTATAAAAGGCACTGGATGTAGCCATTTATTTTCAAATGAGCCATTAAAGATCTCCCTGTGATATTCTGATAGTCCGCTAGCCCTGGTAGGAAAGAAAAAAGGAGACATATCAGTGCTGCAAATGCCAAAAAGTAATTTTCCTTGTTTTTCAAGGTGGGCAACTGAAATTCTCCTGTATAAGGTTTTTCCCTGGTTGGAATAATAAAAGAAGAACCTCAGAGAATCAGGCAGCTAAGCAAGTAAAATATGACCCTCCACCCAAGAACAGCAAATTTTTAAAAGATGCTTGTATTATATAAACTTTTAGTTACTATATGCCCGGGTTCGTTCTTTACTAGGTTTTATACACCTCTATAGCCATTATATAGATGTCCGCATTTACATTGAATGATTTTTTTCAAAACACGTTGCAACTGCTGCAACCATGACAGAAAAGAAAAAAAATATACTGTCGATGCAAAATATCGTGGTTTCAGCCATTTTCCTTGTTTTTCAAGTCAATAGATCGTCCTTGCTGTTCAAGCCAAGGGACTGTAAATTTCCTTTCTAGGGGTTTCTGATAAGGCGGTTCTAATTAAAATGCGGTTCTAATTAAAATTCTGTCACATTTTTCAACGATATTTAAAAACAAGAATTGGCCAGGTTTTGTTTTCACTAGGTTGTAGCTATCGCTGCAACCATGATCTTGCATACGAAAATACAGTTGTTCGTAAAAAATTGATTTTATTTTACCAATAGTTTTTTCTTACTTACAAAAGGCACTGGATGTAGCAATTTCCTTTAAGATGAGCCATTAAATATTTCTCTATGATATTCTGATAGCCCGATATCCCTAATAGAAAAAAAACACGAGACACATCAGTAATGCAAATGCCAAAAAGTGATTGTTGTCGTTGTTGTTCAAGCAAGGGAACTGTTATTTCCTGTATGAGGTTTACAGCCATGGCGACTCTAACGGTGTGCTTTTTATTTCAATCTAATTTGTTTTCAACATAATTACTTTTGGGTACAAATGGGCCGAGGAACGTCCTTTAATGAGATGCAGCTACCGTTGTAACCATGACGTTTAAGAATGGCTCTTGTTTCCATTTTCCTTCATATTCATAGCTGTCTTTAATTACAGAAGCTTTTACTACACCTAACGATCTACATTTTACTTGCATACCTCTGTATTGGCTTCAGCTCTAAAGCTTTACCCTGAGTAATGGCGGAACTTGTAAACGAATTTTAAGAACGTGACATTTAAGAACGTAAAGTTGAGTTACACACATTTCCAGAAGCATGAAATTTCCGAATTTGTAGACGAGAGACGAACAGAAGTTCAACAACCGTTTTCACGAAAATTTCCCAAAATTAACTACCAAAAACCAGTTCTTCCTTTTATTTTTTTATATACGAAAAATACATAAATACATGCATACACAATTTCTCGCTTAAACAGAGTAGATATTTGAAAACTGAGATGAAAGACCAGAAGATAATAAGGTTTAACCACAAGAAAAACGACAGTAAGGTTTACATACCTTTTTAAGCAGAATTTCCATTTTATCAAGGTGGTTACAAGTTATGTTACATGTGCTAACTTCCTTTTTTCCCTTCATGCCAAGACTCTGCATCCTCAACGTCTGAAAAATGATTTAGGGAAATTCAGATTAGGGGTGATTTAGGGAATGATTTAGGCTAATCAAGGGAAATTCAAAAACAGGTCCATAGAGCCGAAGTGTAAATGCTCTCAGAGGATGTCTTGTGGGATCTGATGAACCCAGAATGTTTTCTTTTGTATCAATTATAGGGAATTTCTCTTGTGTGCAAGCCAAGTAGAACTACTAGTAATTACGCCACTTAACTAATTAAGCCACTTAAGTTACCACCTAACTGGTAAATTAAGCCACTTAACTGCGTTAAAATAAGAATGAAAAAAAATATATAACAATGGCTTTTAGCTTTTTGACGCTTGTATTTACGTCTTAAATATTAGTATAGTATAATATGTTTGACAAAAAAATAACATAAAACACAGGGCCATAGGCATGCAAAAGAACGAAAAAAAAGAGAGCAACACACAGAATGATTAAAAGAGCCAATTAAACAATTTAACAAAACAATTAAAATAAGAAAAACACCATTAAAATACATTTATATAAATGGAATCATCATACAAAACTCACACGGTGGGTCATGGCCACACGAATAAACCGCATCAGAATCATAACACTAATAAAACACCCATTTTCTAGCAAATTTTACAACCACTGCTCTTCCCCTTATCCACTCCAAAATTTCCTTTATCAAATACCTTAAACCTTAGCATTACCCAACAAAATTCAACAGAATTTTCCTCTCACTCTCCACACATTGAACAACTGTTAGGACAACATTGGAAAGCCAATTTTATAAACGAGTTTTCACGAAAACTTACATTTAAGCCATAAGAGCTCCAACCAAACACTTATTTATATGGTATACAAATGGTCAGAATGCATTGACTGATTTACATATATATTAAGTAAGAAATTTTTTTTTTAAAGTTTACCAGTAGGTATTGTTAATTTCTTTAGAAGTTAGAACAATGCTCTCACTTAGAAATCCAGTCTGGGAGGGGGCTAAAGCTCAGTCTTACTCTGGACAAGACCTTGAATAATTTAAAAGATGTGTTGTGAAAAAACCAGAGGAAAGATTGCAGCATTTTGCAGAAGGAATGCATATTTTAAAATAAAAGGTGAATAATTCTAATAATTTTCTGCCAACCGGGGAAATAGACTGAATGGGAAAATAAATTAGAGAAAACTCTAGTTTGCCAGGAGTCAGATGTTTTTAGAACTCCAATCCGAAAGTTACTTAAATGCTATACAAATGGCCAGGTTGCTTTGACTTGTTTACAGATATGTAAAATAGGAAAAGGAAATTTTAAAGTTTACCAGTAGACATATATCATTTTCTTTAGAAGTTAGAACAATGCTCTCACTTAGAAATCCAGTCAGGGATGGGGGCTAAAGATCAGTCTTACCCTGGACAAGACCTTGACTAATGTGAAAGATGTGTTGTGAAAAAAAAGAAGAAAGTTCGCAGCACACCAAATACACATTTTAAAACAACAAGTAAATAATTCTAATAATTTTCAGCCAATCGGGAAAATAGATTGAATAGGAGAATAAACTAGAGAAAACTTGCGTTTGCCAGGAGGTCAGATGATTTTTTAACGAGAATTCCTTATAGGGATTCAGCTCCATAAGCCCTCATCCCCAATCTTTTGAGATTTCCACAGAGCTTATTGTGAAAAAAAAAGAATTCAGTGGCGTCAATTCGTGGAAATTAGCGGGGATGAGGGAAATATGTTTCTCAAAATCTAGGAGGTGTTTTTTTTTCAATTCTTTCAATGACACTAGTAAAAAAAAGCCATTTTTTCAAGGAAAATATCGAAAAAAAGGATTTTTGAAAATCCAGGGGGGAGGGAGGTAGCCTCCCTTCCCATTGACGCCACTGGGAGAATTTGAGGAGAGCTGGGATATATACATATTTTTTTTTTACTATATTGTACTTCCAAGAAAAAGCTTGGGAAGATTTGTCTTTGCGATCAAAAGTTGCAAAAGGAAAGAGCAAATCACATTTCCTACTATCAAATATCAAAATACCAGCTTCCTTGTTACCCAGAAGAATGAAGATTACACCTTTATATTAAGTACATTTATTTCATCATCTTTGTTGCAAACTGATGTAATATTGAAAAACATCTTGCAATAAGCATATGAAATCACATTTGCACTGGGAATTATCTTTTCTCGTACTAGTAGAACAGCACTAGAAGTGATTGTGATTAATATTCCGGGCATGCCTGTAGAAATTGAAAGAGTTGATGATATTAAATGTCTTGGAATAATAATGGATCCGAATTTATCTTCGAATGAAACTGTCAAGACATATGGAAAGATGAATCATCTAAAATTAATTCTGCCCTTTTTTGCCCTGAAATTTCTTTATCATTCTCTAGTATATACACAAATTACTGTCCTTTTATTTTTTCTAATAACTTTAAAACTAATGTTCTTCCCCTTCAGAGGCAACAAAATGAAGCTCTGCGTATATTGAACAATTGCCTGCCTATCCTGTATTCTTACCAAAAGTGTATTCTTCAACGAAAAGTGTGTATCAAATATTTGACATCCTTTTACTTGATCTTTTCCCTTCTGTTCTTTGTATGATAAATCATGTTCAACGACTCTTGTCTGATTATTTTTATTTGTATAATATTTTTTTTTAGGATAATAATCAGATCGTGCATGCTTATTTGACCTATGGCAGTTCTGCAGTTTGTCAGCCTGTAATAAAACCTGAAAGGTCCCGTTTTTCACCACACCAGCATTATATATATTTGAAATAAATTTTGCAGTTTTGTAGATTTGAATATATCCCTAGTTAATAATAAAATTGGACTAAGGAATCATTTAATTAGTGTACGAAGTCTACTATTGGAGAGTTTTGGCAAATCTTAAAGCGGACTTTATCAAGAGTACAAGGCTAACAGAAAGCGACTGAACGTCAAGTTAAATTTCAGTTTGATAATGCTTATATTTTTAGAGCTTTAGAGATTAGAGCTTATATTTTGTGTTCCAGGAATTTCATTACAACATGAGAAACAACATTATATCTAAGCCAATGATGATTAGGCAACTTGAAACATAGCCTTATTTTTCCAAATTACAATGTAAATATAAATATTTAATATTTGCAGAACATACTTTATTGTCTAGTTCTAAATCCTCAATTCTTTTTTCATAGAGATAGATTTTCTCTTTCAGAGTTGAGTTTTCTTCTGCAAACTCCATTAGTTTGCTCGTGTCTAGCCCCATGTGTTTTATTTGCTTTTTCAATGACTGAAGAGCAAGAGCTAGAGCCTCTTTGTCCATTTGTACATTTTCCAGCTCCTGGGAAAGGATTAAAAGAGCTTCAGTCTTACTTTTCAGTTGACGCTCTAGAACACCAACGGAAACCTAAAAAGAGAAAAAAGGGCTCCACTTGATTATCAAATGATTTTATACAAGTTAATATCACCAGTTTTAATCCCCTTAAGCTTCTTCTTAGAAGGGAGTGTGGAGTAATATAAAAATTGAACTACAAAAAAAATGCCTAGAGTAGAAGCAAATTCTCCATTTAACGTAAATGAGGGAAGCAAAACTTAGGGACATTTCTACCCACACAAGATAACCTTATTTTTCTGGTAAGATTGTGGGAAAGGCGCATCAAAACATACAGGACATAGGAACAACATGTTAAAGCTTTCGGAGGGGGGAAGATTTCTTTCCAGTTTAAGAGAAAATGAAGAGGGATTATGGTTGTCCCTAGAAACTGTTGCTCTGATTGTAAGTTCTTTGTTTAGAGCTTATTGATTAATCCCTAACCTAGAAAAGTCAAAATTTTGGGTCTTTCAGAGAAGTTCAAAGTCAGGTAAACTATGGCAGAATGTTAATATTGGGACTTTTTCCAAAAAAAGAGTGGATTTCTTTAGTTATTCAGGTGTATACATAAATTATACACTTTAATTTAAAGTGCATATTATAAAAATTGGTGAGACAGTGTCCAGAAATTTTGGTTGTTTGCATAATTAAAGTCTTTATACCAAATTATGAGAACCTTATATTCTGCGTCAATCAAATATTATTTCAAGTATTATCTAAGTGTAAGAATGTTAACTTTCCCTTCATATCTACAAGGGCCAATTTTTAGCTCCTCTTACAAAGAGTGAAAAATTATCTGAAGCATTTAAGAAATAATTAAACAAAGAATTGGGATGTTAAGTCTTATTGCTTCAACCAGAATGTCTTATTAACTGTGTCTAGAAAGATCAGTCTAGAAAGCCAATGCTGTTTTTCCTTTAAAACTCACAGTGTAATTGCTTTGAGATATCAATGGTATCAATTGGCCAAAATTTAGGGGGGGGGGGTTAAATTTTATTTTTAGTATCTAGGGATGGGACAATTTTTTCAATTTTTCAATGAAAATACCATAAAAGACGTTCGTCAATGAAAATATCCCCCTAAAATATATTTTTCAAAATCTAGAGGAGGAGGTAGAAACATTTAGTCAGCTCAGCCCCACCCCAATCCATCGACGCCACTGTGAGTAATACCAGCCTTTTGGTCAATATTATCCAGTAAGCTTAAACTTTCTCTGTTCAGCACTCTTGAAAGAAATCAGGCATGTCAATGAGCTGCAAAACAAAGATCAGGTTTTGTTTTTAGGCTGGTGTTACATCTTGCTTAATTTGTGTGAATTTAGTAATGTGTTCAAAGGAAAAGACAAATATATTTATTTTACTTGGGGGAAGTATAAATTCAGGAAAAAGAAAAAATAACAAATTGACTAGCATTCCTTTGTTTATATGGTTGCTGAACAGTGGAATGGTCTGCCATTAGAAGTAGTAGAGTCAACTAATGTACAGGTATTCAAGCAGAGAGCTAACAGAGCTACATTCTATAAAAATCGGTTTGTTATCTGGTATAGCCAAACATGTTTTGTGTATATATTTTATCTCAAATATTTACTTTCATCCATTCCGTTTTGTTTTATATGTCTAATTTTGTGATGTGTGTACCTTAACAATATTTACTTTATAAGCTCTAAGCATTGAGCTTAATGCTATTCTGTATCAATAAATATAGTAAATCTTGAACAAAATAATCACTTTTTTGGAGGGGAGGGGCAGTGGTGCAAATAATCCTTTATGTATATATGTACATGTCTTTGATGGTAAGAAAACCATACCAAAGTAACCAAAACTATAAAAAAAAATATATGAAAACCCTATCAGACAGTTTGTGATAGATGGAGTGGGTTCAAAAATAATACCACCACTTCTTGAATGGAGCCTTAGGTGATTATATCAAACCGATAGTCCAAGAATCCTAGAGAAAGCTTATTCGAACAGAAATTAAGAGTTCCAGTGCTCTTTTTAAGTGACCAAAAAATGGAGGCCAACCAGCGCACCTCCAAAACCCCTTTTTCCCAAAAAACATCCAATCAAAATTTTGAGATAGCCATTTGGTTCAGAATAGTTAAAGGGTTTAATAACTATACCTCTGGAGAGAATAAGATCCCCCACAGCCCCTGGGGAAAAAGCTGTAAGTTATGCAACTTGCTAATTGCTTAAATATAGTACTGTATTTGTTCTTTGGGAAATACACAGAAATTTTCAGGAGGAGGAGGTGATTTCCCATGGGAAAAATTTTCCATGAGGAGTAAATATTCCATGGGGAGTGGTACTTTTTATTCGTCTTATTTTTGCTTTGGATGCACAATTTTACATGTAGAGAAAATATTCCAGGGTACATTTCAGTGGGGATGGAATTGTCTGAGGGGGTTTTCTTGTGGCAAATGTGGGCAATGTCCACAAGGGCGTTATGGGGTAATATCTACCTTCTTATTACAGTGAAACGTCTCTGACATTTATTTTAATCCTTCATTTAACAAAACTGAGTTGCTTCACAATACAGTGATGGATAGGGGCATAACAACTATTATGAAGGAGAAGTGGTGGGTCATTGTGCAGGGGGGGGGGGGGGTAGATGCCTAAAGGAATATATTTTAATGGCTAAATTTTCCAAGCCTCAATGAGCCTTCAGATAAATACAGAATGAACTTTGGGGAATGGTTATCTGATCCTTCTTGGCTTGCAGGGATATTTTGGGTCTAAACCATTATTAGGGTAAAGGCTCCAATAATTTGACAGCGCAATTTTGGAACCACTGTCGAAATTTTCCTTCAAAACAGGATAACTCCAACAAGGTGTGACCTGGAACACCATCTCTTGAAGCCCTCATTATATTTTAACAATGCCAACGTGGACACTATAGGCCTATCCAATACACTTAGATAAGAAAAGAATATTCAATTCAATCAGTTTCCTGTTTTCAACACAAAATGAGCTCCTGACAATTTTTTAGCTATGTAATGTTCAAACTGTCATTACTTGGTTATTTTTAGCAAAAAAAAAAGTCGGGATCAGCACCAATGCATCAAGATACATCTAATCTTCTCTAAAATGTAGCCACATTGGCTTTTTCTTGATAAAATAAAATTAAAATGACAGCTAATATTATTTTGACAAAACTATGTTCCAAGCATCGAAAATTCTTGTCTGATGTAGAGGAATACAAGGCCAACTAAAAATTTTCCTTCACCCAAATGCAAACGTTAATATTGGCTTCTATCATGAGATTCATTTTTTTAGAATATCTTGTAGTAACCTTGTCGAAATTTTCGACAGACAGCAACAGGCCCTGTCGAAACATAGGTGACTCTGTCAAAAGTTCACTAACATGTAAAACAGATGAGAAACAATTGGTGTCAAAATCCAAGAGTTCTCTGATGAAAACAGTTGTCAAATTTACGGGTATTTTCTCAACAACGAGAGATTTAGATGATTATTATTTCTAATCATATTTCACATGAAAAAAAAACATAAAAAAAGGTTTTTATTAAATCATAGTTTTACTGGTTTACTGCTGGAGGCTAGATTTTTCCATCATTTGAAGAACTGCCACTTGGCCTCATACCATGTTCATATTTTGAAGCATTTGACTTGGTTTATCACAACATCCTAATTCATTTATCACTGAATAACTTTGAAGTAGACCCTCTCTTAGTAAATTTTGTATATGTTTTCTTTCAAAAAGATCCCAAGTTATAAAATATAAATATGTTCTCTCTGATCCCTCCCTACTTGATGTAGAATTCTGTAAGAAACCTTCTTATGACAACTCTTATATCTAGTATTGATTAATGAAATTGGCAAGAGAGTCCTTTAAAGGTGTTGATGAGTAGATTACCTGCTGATCCTCAAAGTATGCCACAGAAATACCAGAAGTGGCCCCATCAAAATCCTACCCATGTTTAGGATGAGGCTAAGAACTTACATACAAACATAAATTCTACTAAGTCAATTATAATAACAATAAACTTCTTAAGATTCTTGAAATCCACTCCTGTTTTCTTTATACCCTATTCCACCAAATGCTATTGAAACATACTCAACTCCTTGGTGTCACACATTTCTAATAATCTTAAGTAGGACATGCATATTTCAAGGATTCTGGAATTTCCAGACAAAGGATAGTTAAAACTAAAATTTTTAAGGTGGATTAAAATGGCAGATTAACTTTGAAATGCCCAAATGTTAACAACATTTTCACTGTGAACAACAAAGAAATCTTTGCTGGACCATTAAAGCTGAAAGGAAGTGGCCCATTCTAGATAGCATTTGGAAATACTATTCTTGTGGCATATATGCAAAAATATGAAAAAAAGAAAAAAGGCATATGACCTAGGTAACACAATAACACTCCATATGATTATCTAATTCCGTTCCTATACCTGAGACAATTTTTTTAGTTTTTTGTTTCCTATATCTGAATAGTGTTTTATACATTTACACATTAAACAAAGTTGAAGAAAAACAAAGAAATAAAGTAAAAAGAATAGGCATGTTGAATTCACAAGGATCCACCCGCAAGAATTCCCCAAGTATTTCGACATGTGTCAATTTAGGGTTCCAACTAATGTCAAAACAGGTAACTTTTTTGTTCTGTTGAATTTGTAGGTGTCAACAGTCCAATGTCAGAAAATTAGAGCTTGGTATCCTTTTCTGATAAAACTTCAAACTTCTAATTAAACAGTAAGATTCCTAGATGTTATTCCTACATATTGAAACCCTTTTAAAACCAAAAGTCTTTAAGTTAGGCCTTCCAGAGTGGAAAAAGTGATTTTTTACAAAAACTGTCAAATCATTGGTGCCTTTACCCTATTTGTTTGGAGGAAAGGGGGTGATTAATAGTGCTTCCACGATTTTTGTTTTCAGCAATTTTAAATGGTAATATTTCTCATTTTGTATTTATATACAATATTTAAATTTAATGAACAGGGGCATACAATGTATTTAAACATCAGAGAACCCTATTCAAGAGGTAGTCCCTTCTAAACAAATGTGGAATATGTATTTTTTTTTCTCTCTCTTCTGAGAAGAAAGGGCATGGAATCATGTTTATTGGATAGTTTGTTTGTTATTGTCTAGGGGGATGGCATCAAGCAAATAGTCCTAGAAATTTAAGAGATTGTTCATTCCATTAGAAATAAAAACATTCTTATATGTTCTTTTTAAGTTGGCCTAACTAAAAAGATTGTGCCATATCAATGTGATGCTCTCTGCCATTTTATAGCCCTGAATTACAATTTTGAACCAAAGATTACCAAGTTGTTCTCAATTGGAAAACTTGAGATAGCAGCACAATTTAGAATTTAAAATTACTGAAAAACTATATAGGTTACTAAGCTTTCCAATTTTAAGAGGCAGTAAAGCCTTTTGGTGGCACATTCATTCCTAAAGAGTTACATGACTCATACAAAATGTTTTAAACAACCAATCACAAGCAAAGAAAAACATGAAACAAGACACAAAGCAATATACATGAACAAATAAACTCAATTCAATTGGCAAGTTTACTACTTTTTGGTTATTATGATGCTGCCTTCCAAGGAGGAATAATTGCATAGTATTGTAGTTTTTCATAGTTTTATTTAGCGAACAAAAAATCACATTTAATCATTGGTCATTTTAAGGGTTCTAAATTGAGCTAGTTATGGTAACTAATAGTCTAGGGTAATATACCCAGCAGTTGATATCTCATCAACTTTTCTAACCCATAGTTGGTATTTAGAGCCTTCTATCCCTGGAAGGCTCTATTTAATTAGCGGAATCTATTACTTTGCCAATTATTCATGTATATTAGCTTTGTGCATTGTTTACCTTTTTTTAAATTTTCCATCTTTTTCTTTACTTGAGACTGCTTTTTTAAGAACCTCAATTCAATTGGTAATTCTATTACTTATTTATTATTATAATGCTTCCTTTAAAGGGGGGAACAATTGTTTTTTGTTTTTTTTTCATATTTTTACTTACCCAATAACAACTGAACTTTTAATCATGGGCCATTTTAAGGGTCTAAATGGAGCTTGCAATGGTAGCAATTAGCCTAGGGCAAGGTACCCAATAGTTAGACAGCCAATTACCACTTCAACAATTACACCACTATAAAGCCTCTATTAAACCACCTAGAAAGTATCCTAGATTGTTTTATCATTAGATTTGTCTAAATATTCTTTGGTCTACAGTTGAATTTTATCATGGGCACACATTTTAAGCTTGAATACTGCCCAATCTTTGACAAAGGATCTTGAAGTTAGAACAAATGTTTCTTTGATTTCTAAGCAGCAAATCCTAACTAAACCAGTCCCAATCACCACTTAATCTAAACTATCTAAGGCAATCTAGCCTACATCAGTGGGCTCTAAGATTAGGTGCCCACTTTCAGGGGAAGATCCTGGGGGTGGTTTTAGGGGCATCTACCACCCCAGAAAGTTGAAAGTTTGCACAGTTACAGATGGATGCCAATGGGGAGTCCAAGTTTCATTGGTACTGCACTCTTCCCAAAAACAAATTCTATATCTGAAATGATTTGATTATTTTATTACTTAAGAAGTTGTTGTTTATTTGTATTTTTGTTTTCAGGTGCTTGGGTCTAATATACGCATCTACTAATTGGATTGACGTGAGCCAAGTTGCATAGTTTCAGAAGCAGAAGTTTTAAGAGTTCAACATGGACAGTACACCAGCTCCATCAATCAATTGGCCAAGCCACAATCTCCAATCCAAATGGAGAAGATTCAGAAGATTGTGAGCTCATGTTCTAAGGTCCACTAAGTAGGAAAACCAATACAGTCAAATGCTTGTACTTACTGATCTGGGCTGGAGAAAAAGGGCAAGATGTATTCTCCACTTGGACTTTAACTGACACAGAGCAAAATAAGCCAAAAGTTAATCTGGATAAGTTTGAGAACTATATTCAACCAAGTGCAAACCTCATCTTTGCCAGATACATTTTCCATCAGAGAAACCAAAAGGATAGAGAGACCATCAAATTGTATGTTACTCAGTTAAAAGTGCTAGCAAAGGACTGTGAATTTAGCACTCTGGAAGACCAGCTTGTTTGACATTGATTGATATTTGGAGTCAAGAATGTAATAAGGCTGGTAGAGCATGATATTGAACTTTCGTTCAAGATCAACACTGGTACAGAGGCCAACATTTCGCCACTGAATGACTTTGATAAATTGGCAAAAAAGCCAGCAATGCTACTTACTGTGGATGTGCTCACCAGTTATACTGGAAGACAACTGAAGGTACTGAGGACCGTCAACCTCAAAGTTAAGTTCAAGAGCCGAAACCCCCAGATCCATACTTTCCATGTAGTCTGCAGGGATAGTGACCCCGTCCTCAGCCGCCATTCTAGAGAACGGATTCAGCTGATGAATTCTGCCCTCAGCATGCACAGTCCTTCCTGAATTAGGCCAGGACTACAAAATCTTTTAAATTAGTTCAGTGAGGTTTTTGAAGGCATAGAAACACTGCCTGGAACCTGCAAGATATATCTAAAAGAGGGTGGAGTCCCTACTGTACAGCTACCAAAGCAAATCCCATTTGCTCTGCAAGCTAAGTTCAAAGAAGATCTGGAAAGGCTGGACTCATTTGGGGTCATAGAAAAAGTGACCAAGCCAACACACTGGGTAAACTCTTTGGTCCTAGTAAGAAAGACAGATGGGTCACTCAGGATCTATTTAGACCCTGTTGACCTAAACAGAGCAATTGAGAGACCACATAACCCTATACCCTTATTTGATGAAGTAGCAGCAAAGTGCAAAGGCACCAAGAAATTCTTTAAGATGGATGCCCTAAATGGATACTGGTCGATGGTGTTGGACAAACCATCCTTTGATTTGACAATGTTCAACACCATGTACAGTCAATATAAATGAAATCAACACCCATTTGAACTTTTTTCAGCACAGGACAAATACCAGCAGAAAATGGAGGTCTTTGGGGAACTGAACGTTGGGCTGATTGTTGATAATATTGCAGGCAATGGCTGTAACAATGCTGCACACAACGCCAAGCTGAGAGCAGTACTCCTAATCGCAAGAGACAAAGGAGTGCAGTTCAATAGAGAGAAATGTGTCTTCAATACTACTTCCATCACCTACTTTGGACACAAATTAACAACAAGTGGCATTGCCCCAGATCCAGAGAAAACCAAGTTGTTAGAAAACATGCCTGCACCCCAAAACTAGGAAGAACTACAGACATTGTTAGGAATGTATAATTACCTATCCAGATACATCCCCAACTTATCAACGCTTAATAAACCCCTTCAAGACCTGTCAAAACAGCATAAGTTTGAATGGACTCCAAGCCACAAGGATGCCAAGAGAGGGATTCAGGATGCAATTTGTCAAAACCTCTCATACTTCGACCAAGAAGCCAAGGAGATTGAGGTGATTACAGATACCTCCCACTATGGTCTGGGCACACAACTGACAGTAGTTGGAGCAACCATCACTTTTGCTATCTTGCTCTCTGAGTGAGACAGAGCAGCACTACTCGCAAATTGAAAAAGCTATGCTTGGAATAACATTTGCTTGTAAAAGATTCCACCAATATCTGTTTGGAAGAACAATCTGCATGACCACGGATCACAAGCCCCTGGAGTTGATCTTTGGGAAATCAATACAAAAGGCACCTCCAAGGCTGCAGCAAATGATGTTGGCTGCTCAGCCGTATGACATCATGCTGAGATATAAATCTTGGAAGACCATTCCTGTAGTGGATGCCCCATCTTGCCTGCATCTTGCAGATATAGACATAGAGTCACAAGTGGACTTGGAAGTTGTGGTTCACTCGGTGCTTCAAATTATATCTATAGCAAGCCAAAGGCTAGTCCAAATATGCCAAGAAACAGCAAAAGACGAAATATTTGAGCTTCTGATGCAGACAATACAAGTAGGCTTGCCCTTCTGGAATTACTGCCAAGAGCTGGCAGAACTTGATTGCTTTGTGGTAAAAAGAAAGCATATAGTCTTCCTGAGATGCATGAGAGCAGGCATATTAGACCAACCACACTCCTCTCATTTGGCAGTGAGGAAGACTAAAGAGAGGGCCAGAACTTCTGTGTTCTGGTCAGGCATCACACAAGATATCAAGAGAATGGTCAGCCAGTGAGAAGTATGTGCCAAGTTTGCCCCAAGCCAACAGAAGGAGCCGATGATCCCACAAAAAATATCAGACTACCCTTTCCAGCATTTAGCTGTTGCCTGTTCCAGCTCAATGGACAAGATTACATGGTCACTGTTGATTACATGAGTCAGTTTTTTTAGGTTGATTACCTGACAAACACCATATCACAGCAGATCATAGCCAACCCAAAATCTCATTTCAGCCAATATGGAATTCCTGAGTGACCCACAACTGACAACAGCCCCCAGTTCAGTGGGAAGGAATTTGAGCAGTTCATCACCAACTGGCAAATCATCCATTCAACCTCAAGCCCCAATTACCCCCAGTCCAATGGCATGAGTGAAAAGGGCATTCAGATGGCTAAAAGACTTTTGATGAAAGCCAGCAAGAGTGATCCATATTTGACACTCTTGGAGTACCAAAACACACTCATTGATGGTTTTGCCCCCACTCAAATAATGATGGGACACCAGTTGAGATCTCTCCTGCCCAGTATCACACAGATACTCGAAAAGAGGAAGAAAGCCCAAGAGGCCCAAAGCAAGTACTATAATCGAGATGCAAGGAGTGTGAAACTGCTAAAAATAGGTCAGAAAGTATGGGTCCAGTTGACTGACCTGGGACCCTGGAAGAAGGCAATGGTTTGTAAAACCAATGATAACTCTTGTTCATACTATGCTCATCTTGAAGAAGGAGGGAAATTCCACTGCAACAGAATTTACATTAAACCAAGACAATACCCAACCATGATGTACCCACATGACAGCAAAAATTTCCAAGCAAAAACCCAACCTGCCAAAGAACAGCAGGTATCAATGAGCACCTTGCCTCCCAAAAACGTGCCTGATTCCATAGACAAACCCCACAACTGCAGGCCCTGTTAGAGCAGAGTCTCTGACACCAAGGGTCAGTATCAAAGAGAAAGAAGCAGAGGCCACAGATCTGGTTTAGGCAGAACAGAATAGCTACAGAAGAAGCACAACAGTCACTTGTTCTGGTTGGCAGGTCAAAACACTGGCCAATTGAATTTGAGCATTGACAAAAGTCATTGTTGAATTACATCAAGAAAAGAAGGAAGATGAAATGATTTTGTTGTTTTGTTACTTAAGAAGTTGTTGTTTATTTGTATTTTGTTTTCAGGTGCTTAGGTCTCATATATGTATCTACTAATTGAATTGACATGAGCCAAGTAACAAGTTTATTGCAATATCTGCCTATATTTATAAATGATATATCTTTATTGTGATTTTGATTCAAGATTAGGCAATGTCTGAGTACTAGGGGCATTACACAACTATATTTGGAAAGAGCATTGATAAATGTATCAAATGGTATATTTATCTTTCAGCATGTATATCAAGAAATAAAACCATGGTTAATATACACAAGAGTCCATAAATCACATAAGGAAAAGGTGAATATGCAACTCAATTCCTTTTTTATGCACTTCCAAAATCTGCAAATCAATTCACTTGCAAATGAATCCTGGCCCTATCCTGATGATCCCATATATAGCCCTATTAGTGGACTTCTTTATTATATCAATGCATACCTTCTAGCTCCTAATTAGAACCAACTATATTCTAAGTTTGCAGTTTATCTCTGTGTACAGTTGAGTGTACAATTTACCAAAATATTGTATGAAATGGTTTTACAAAGATGTGTAATAATAGAAGGAAACATTATAGTCTGATTAATACAAACATCCTGGACATTACAAAATCAGAATCTTATTTCTTTTAGTTTTTAGATATTCCTAGGGCTATATATGAGACCATCAGAAGGAGGGGTTGCATTTGCAAGTGAATGAGAAGCATATTTATTTTGTCCCTTTCAGTTATGGAGTCTTGTATATATTGACCAAAACCTCATGTTTATCCTAAGTTTAGCTAATTTCTTACACAGAAAGAGCCTGTCATTTAGAATTTTATCCCAAACCTTACTTCAGGTCTATTCCTTTTCTTTACCTTGCTAGACTAATTGAGGTTGAAAAAAAGATGAGTATGCAGAGCAGCTTAACTTAAGCTACAATCAAGAATGTTAAGTAAACCTAGAGAATAGCAGCTTTCCAGAGAGAGAGAGAGAGAATGCTAGAAAAAAGAGAGAGGTGTGTTTATTTTGCTAATTTTATGTTCTTTTTAAGGCACACTTGCATTTGTGATAATTCACTGTCTTCAGTTTGCCTCTCCCCCAGCTCCAATTTAGGTTCTGCAAAAAATCTTGTCAAGACTAAGATAAGCCTGCATTATTCAAGCATACAGAGAAACAGGTTAGTTTTCTTTAGTAGGCTATATTTTTGCCTTTATGGTACTATATGGCGCATTTTTTACTGTGATTTTTACTTGATTGAGGAAAATTGGCTCCAACTTTGCGCCCCCCCCAGGATTTTGACATAATTACAAAACTGGTAACTAACAAAGAAAAAAAAAACAGGGGAAAAAGGGTGCTAGTGGTACCCATGCAAAAATGTGATTTCCCTTGTTGTTCAAGGTGGGGGCTATAGGTTTCCTATTTAGGGTTCTCAGCAATGGGTATTCTAATGTTGTATGTTTTGGTGTCTTTTTTTAGGGGCTTGAGGCAGGGGCAAATCCAGGATTTTTTAGGGGGGGGGGACAAAATAGGTTGATCCAACAAACATGCATTAAGAGCAAGTTTAATTAACTCAAACTTGTGTTAATTAAGTAAATTACACAACTTTAGACTATGTTAGGACAGCAAATGCCCCCCTCACCCCCTGGATCTACCATTGGCTTGAGGCTCTTTTTAAAATTCTGCAAATTGGTTTTCAAGATAACATTTTACTATTAAGACTGCCTTATTCTAATGAAAATAATAATTATCATTCCTGAATCAGCTACAAATGTCAATTTTTTCTCACAATAGGGCTTTTTAACACATTTTTTTTTATTTTGGATACTCTGGGCTGTTTTGAGCCCTTTCAAAGGCTCAATATAGAATTTGCTCCTGAAGCAATCATTGAATTTGGGAATAACATAAAAAAGGCATCAAATGATATAGGCTATTTACTTTTGTTTTTTTTTCTTAGCTAAGTTATGTGAATATATAAATATTTGCCAAGAAAAGAATGTATTATTTTATAGCCTAGCCCAACCAAATTTAATCAGTTTATAGGATAGGTAAGTTACTTTAATGGTGCTTTAAACTAGTAATTTTATTTCATTGTCCATAAGACAACAATTTTACTTCCCTGAAACTGTGGTAAATTTTTGGCAGTTCATATTATTGACTTACAAATAAAGTAAACATACTACTTGATGCCTTTTTAATGCTCTTTCCAAATATAAATATTATTTTTGTCAGAAATAAATTTAACCCCACCCCTGCCTATATACTAATTCAGGGTATATATTTGCACATATGGGTGGTGAAGGTAAAGTTTATTTCTGATGCAAACAAGATATACCCTGAATTGGTATATATAGGGATGGGGGTAAAATTCATTTTTGACAAAAATGGCTAGGCTATTATATTTGTAAAGAGCATAAGAAAAGGCATCAAGTAGTATGTTCACTTTATTTGTAAGTCATTAATATGAACTGCCAAAAATTAACTGAAACTGCTGCTTCACAAAGCTCAAATAGTGAACAATTGTGGCAATTGAGAAGGAAACATGTCAATGAAACAATTTATTCTTCATCATGTGCAAAAAACTCTGTATTTAGTACATTTTGAGTGTATTCACTATAATTCACCTCCCCCCTAATTTGCAAATATGTGGCACAAACTATAGGCCTAGCCTAAACCTACATCCCTCTTTCTTTAACTTAATAGGCCTACTCATAAACTGATTTAATGCTGACAAAATCAAGAAACAGAAAATCACATGACAAATAAATAATTTGGGCTATATATTTGCACATTAGGGTGTGTGTGTAAAGTTTGATAGAAGTGCCCTCAAAATGGGTTAACTAGCCTAGGCCAACAGTTTTTCTGCATACCATAAAGTAAGAATTGTTTTCTTCTTATCTTTTCAATAGTGCACTAGTACCAAAATTATGCACTTGTGCACTAGTACCAAAATTAGGGTGACATTCAGAAGATTTTATTTAGTTTCCTACCATTGAATTTCTGAGCCTAATAGGCCTACTGCATTAATTTAGGATTTAACTTTTTTGCCAGCCTGCCAGAGTTGGCGTTGACTGTTGTTCAGTGTTGCCACTAGACAATGACGAGAAGAGGCACTAGCCTTCACTTTGAGTACACGCTTGACTAGTCCGGGTTCTAGCTCTAGCACTAACTTGCCCGAGTCAAGCCCTCCTTTAGAATTGCGCTTAAGACCACACTTGGTTTTCAGTGTTGCCGAAAGAGTCACTGCAATCAGTTGGTTTCGCTTAACAGTTTTCACTTCCTTGAGCAAACTGAAGAGACGCTCGGCAATAACGTTTGAGAAAGGGAGTGAGAAAAAGAACTGAACCATTTTCTCGACATTTGGGAACATCTGACTACCATTTGGTGACTTCGTTTGCAAGATGTGCCGCCAGTAAACGACAATGTCCATTTTATCTACGTCAGGGAGATCGACAGTACTAGGTAGAGCTCCACTCGGTATAGACCGCCATTCCTGCTCTAGCTTTGCTTTATTCCAAAGTGGAGAATTGCAGTAGTAGAAGAACTGACGAAGACTAAGAACCTTCCGTTCATAACTAGAGCTTAGGGTAAGCAAGTATACCAAGTCGTAGATCTTTTCAGAAAATGGAAAACGGTCAAAAATTTATTGAACAGCTTCGACGTAGAAATCCCTCGCGGAGCGACGAATTCGGAGACTTTTCGCTATAAAATGGCCACTGGTAACTTCTCTCGTTTCGAGCCCCACAAGGAAATTGTACCCTTTGTAGCCGATATAGACATTTCTGTCGGGAAGATAGTTCAGTTCGTCATGCGGATTGGTGTCAATAGGGTTGACTGTTATAACATATAAAGGCTTCATAAAGTTCATGGTTAGTGTCCGAAAACGTTTTTCCACCTGGGTTTTCATGAGGTGAAATAGGGGTTTTTCAGACTGGAAGATGGTGTTGAACTCATTTAGCTCTCCCAACACGTAATCGACAAAAACATCATAACCCTCGAGTATGGGTTATTTAGTGTCATTCTTACATGATCATTAGCATGCGAGGGATCATCAAGTACCAACGACTCCCAGTACAACGTAAGAGTATCCCACTGTTCAAGAATACGGCGTGCACAGTTTTGAAACGACAACCAGCGTGTTGGAGCAAAAGCAAGGAATCTTGTGCTGTTAAACTTGAGTAAAGACTTGAAATTCCTTCCTATATGCATCTCGGCGTTTTGCACTATGCCTGAAATGATTGCACACAGTCTGAAATAGACCTTCGAGGCTCTTGGACAGTTTTTTGCAAGCATGACTTGAAACTAGGGCACACAGATGGCAGCTACATTTCACAACTGTAACCCAGGGATAATTCCCTTCAACAAGTGTTTTGACTGAGTGATTTATCCCCCTCATAGCATTCGTTGTGTCAGAGCAGAATCCGACCCAGTTTTTTCGAGGAACACCCGCCTTCTTGACATCATCCATCACCTTAACTAGCTGGTTGAATAGACCAGACGCTGATCCGTCGCTGCATTCGACAAAAGCTGACACAAACAGCAAGTTGTTTGGCTACTGAGGAATGTGTGGTCTCATCTATTACTACGGAGAAAAGATTCGTTTTGAGGTTTTCAAGAAGCTTTTCATGAAAATGAGGGGTCAACGCTTGTCGAGCAATATTAGTTACTTTAGTTCTACCAAGGGTGGCCTGGCTTAGAAGATCTGGGCCTGGTATACTTTTCACAAGTTTCAGCAAGTCTTCAGAAAGCGAATAGGGTAGATCGTGCTCAACGAGAAATGTCACTAGCTTCGCCTCAACAGTGGCCACTCTTTCGATTTTTGAATCATCAGAAAAATGAAGACTCAATGGCATGGTCTTAGAAAACGAAGTTATCCACGCTTTTTTATTTTCTTCGTGAGCTTTGGTCTGTTTGTGCCTTTTTGCGTCGTGTTTCCCTTTTTTACAAACGAAATTCTTTTTGCAGTAAAGACAGTGAGCTAGATATCCATTGTTTAGACCGGTCTGCACCTTTCCTTTTCGTAACCATTCATTAAAGTCAGATTCTCTTTCCCACTCAGTCTCGTATCGTTGGTCTGCCCTTTTCTTTGTAATCCTCGGTTTTTTATTGGAGGGTTGACTATTTTCCGAGTCCTTATCACCGTCTTCATACTCCTGATCGATATCTGTCACTTCTGCCATTATGTTGTAACACGTTTGGTCTATAAACAAGAGAAATATTTAGCTAGTATTGATCCTGCTAGTCTTTGATTTACAATAATATAAATATGGGTCTTGATATTATCATAATACCATGTTATAACATAATACTATGTCAACTTATGGGCCATTTTAGGAAGAACTATCGTATCGGTTATAACTAGATAAATAAAAAAACAAGTTTTTTTTTAAACTGGCAATAAGGAGAAAAGTTAAAACTCAAGACGAACAGATATTATTCAGTAAATGAATGGTTGCCCCTTCTCACTACCTTGCTCTTTGCACTAAAGTTTGTCTGTTTGTCCCAATTTCTTAGTAACGGCTGATGAAACACAGTTTAATTAGAACAGGAGGCTCTTTTGTAAGGGCTAACAGTTTTAGCGTAAGGAGCAATGCATTGAGGAACGGGCAACCGTTCACATATGGAATAATTTCTGATCGTTTTGAGTTTTAATGTTTCTCTCCTTACTTTCAGTTAAAAAAAATTAGTTTTTTTTAGATTTCTGATCGTTTTTCAAATAATGCCAGTAAATCCGGCTCATCTTTCATGAAATATACCCCCTTCCTTACGGGAGACCCTTCCGTGGAAATTGCATTTGACGTAAATTGCACCCTCCCCCTCCGTCAAATTCTCTCCAGACAGTTCCATCATTGCTGAGAATCCCCTTTCCCTGTAAAATTTCTTGCGGACGATTCAGTCTGAAAAATTCTCCTTAGCATACTTTCATTTGAATAAAAACTTAAATCTCTAATCAGTTTCTCGCTTACTCCAGAAATGCCACCTTCCGTGGAAATTTTTTCCCAAAAATCAAAACACGCGGAAAATAGCCACTGGATAATTCCCGTGGAACACCTCCACACGGAAAATGGAGTTGGAAAAGAGAATGTAAGACAGTTAAAAAGAATTTCGTATAGGAATTTTGTCAAATCCCCCAGTGTAAAATTTCCCCTGGAAATTTTACCCCCACCCCAAATTTCTCCCCAAGAAAGATTCTCCCTATTGAAATCAGCCTCAAGCACAACCCCCCCCCGAAAAAAATGTCTGTATAATTCCCAATAACGAATACTATTCATAAAAATAGGCAAATTTCATAGCTCGACCCTCCACGGACTGTGGGTGAGTCTTTTTACCCCCTAAAGACATAGTTATTGGATCTTTTAACTATACTGAACAAAATGGCTATCTCGAAACTTTTATCAGGTAACTTTGGGAAAAAAAGGGTGTGCAAGTTGCCCTTGAATCTTTTTTGATCAATATGGACAACAACAAAAAAGAATATTTTTCAGCAAATCAACTAAAACAAGACCTTTGCTGTGGGGGAATTTTGTATTTTGAGAAATTTTGGAAGAGTGTACACAACAACCTTGTAAGATTTCTTTGTGAACAGACGAACAGTATAGTAAAGAACGATGAAAAGAACGTTGTTGGCGCACTGTATTGTTTTTTTTTTTGTTTTGTTTTTTAAACCAGGGCCCTTTGTATCGAGGGAGTTGTCGTAGAAACGTGGAAAAGGGATCATTCGATCGGAAATTGGACTGGCTTGTGCTCTTTTTAATAGTTGAAAGTGATTGGAAGGCAACTAACACCTCTCTTCCACGCCTACCATTATGAGAATACCTAAAAACATCTAAAATACCTAAAATTTTAAGATAGCCATTTTGTTCAACGTAGTTGATTTCCAGACAGAAATTATATTTTTGAAGAGGACACTCACCCTACTGCCCTCAGGGAATGGGATATAAGCTATGCCCCGGGGGTATATAAGGTTTTTATTGAAAGTGTTGTCATAGGAACTTCACAAAAACTTATTTGATTGGAAATTGAAAGGGCTAGTCCCATTTATAATAGTCGAGAGTGATTGGAGAGCAACTAACCCCCCTCTCATGCCCTCCATTTCCCCAAGCACATCCACTCAAAATTTTGAGGTAGCTATTTTTTTCAGCGTAGTTGATTTCCAGATAGAAAATATGTTTTTGAGGAGGACACTTCCCCACAACCCTCAGGGCAAGTGATTTAAGTTATGCCCTGGGGGCATATAAGGTTTTATATAATGTGTTGTCGTAGAAACTTCAAATCGAAGCTCATTCGATTGGAAATACAAAGGGCTAGTACCCTTTTCAATAGTCGAAAGTGATTGGAGGGCAACTTGGCCCCCCCCACGCCTATCATTCCCCCTAACACATCAAATCAAAATTTTGATATAGGCATTTTCTTCAGTGTAGTTTATTTCCACATAGAAAATAAATTTTTGAGGAGGACACTCCCCCACATCCCTCAGGGCAAGGGTTTTAAATTATGCCGTGGGGATATATAAGGTTTTCAAAGAAAGTGTCGTCGTAGAAACTTCAATAAAAGCTCATTTGACTGGATATTCAAAGGGCTAGTGCCCTTTTTAATAGTCAAAAGGGATTGGAGGGCAACTAGACGCCCCCCCCCCCTCATCCATCATTCCCCCAAACACATCCAATAAAAATTTTGAGATAGCCATTTTGTTCAGGGTAGTTGATTTCCAAATAGATAACATATTTTCGAGGAGGACACTCCCCCACAACCCTCAGGGCAAGGATTATAAGTTATGCCTTGGGGGCATATAAGGTTTTTATTGGAATCTTTGTTGTAGAAACTTGAAAAAGGGCTCATTTGACTTGAAATTCAAAGTGGTAGTACCATTTTTAAAAGTCGAAAGTGATTTAGGGGCAACTAACCCCCCTCTCACGCCCACCTTTTCCCCTAACACATCCAATCAAAATTTTTAGATAGCCATTTTTTTTCAGTGATTGGAGGGCAACTAGCCCTCCCCACACGCCCATCATTCCCCCAATCACATCCGATCAAAATTTTGAGATGGCCATATTGTTCAGCGTAGTTGATTTCCAAATAGAAATTTGTTTTTGAGGAGTACACTCCCCCACAACCCTCAGGGCAAGGGTTTTAAGTTATGCCCTGGGGGTATATAAGGTTTTTATAGAAGGCGTTGTCGTAAAAACTTCAAAACAGGTTCATTCGATTGGAAATTCAAAGGGCTAGTGCCCTTTTTAATAGTCGAAAGTGATTGGAGGGCAACTAGCCCCCCCTCCACGCCCATTATTACCCCAAACACATCCAATCAAAATTTTGGGATACCCATTTTGTTCAGCGTAGTTGACTTCTAGACAGAAAATGTGATTTTGAGGAAGACACTCCCCCACAACCCTCAGGGCAAGGATTTTAAGTTATGTCCTGGGGGCATATAAGTTTTTTATAGAAGGCGTTTTCGTAGAAACTTCAAAACAGGCTCATTTGATCGGAAATTCAAAAGTCTAGTTCCCTTTTCAATAGTCGAAAGTGATTGGAGGGCAACTAGCCCCCCCCCCACGCCCATCATTCCCCCAAACACATCCAATCAAAATATTGAGATAGCCATTTTGTTCAGTGTAGTTGATTTCCAGATAGAAAATATGTTTTGAGGAGGATACTCCCCCACAGCCCTCAGGGCAAGGGTTTTAAGTTATGCCCTGGGGGCATATAAGGTTTTTATAGAATGTGTTGTCGTAGAAACTTCAAAAAAAGCTCATTCGATTGGCGATTCAAAGGGCTAGTGCCCTTTTGCATAGTCGAAACTGATTGGAGGGCAGCTAGCAGCCCCCCCCCCCCAGGCCCATCATTCCCCCAAACACATCCAATAACATTTTGAGATAGCCATTTTGTTCTGCATAGTGGGGTTCCAGACAGAAAATATAATTTTGAGGGGGACGCTCCCCCACAACCCTCAGGGCAAGGTTTATAGGTTATGCCCTGGGGGCATATACGGTTATTGTTGAAATCTTTGACTTAGAAAATTGAAAAAGGGCTTATTCAATTTGAAATTCAAAGGACTAGTACCTTTTTTAATAGTCGAAAGTGATTAATGACATTTTCTGTTGTTGTTGTTACTTAGACCAGGGCACTTTGTATCGAAGGAGTTGTCGTGGGAACTTCAAAAGGGGCTCATTCGATTGAAAATAGAAAGGGCGGATGCCATTTTTAATAGTCTAAAGTGATTGGAGGGCAACTAATCCCCCTACCACTCCCACCCTTACACGCACACCCTCCCATTTTCCCATTATGTTTAAAAACTAAATGTTGCGTTAAGATTAAACCAAAATGCACTTATTGCTAATTCCAAATAAGCTATCCCAGCAGTATCCCAAGAACGACTGAGGGTATCATGTTCAAATTTTCCGGGCTACTTCTGCTCTTAAAATTTAGCCTAATGAAAATAGCGTAAATGTATTCATTCTAGCAAAAAAAGTAAACAGATTTTTTTGCGAATGGTATCAAGTTTTCCACTTTGGGCCAATTAGAGGAGGTATGAAACTAAATTAAACACTACTATTTGTGTCCAGATTTTTAAAAGGGTGTTTTTTGTTAAAAATTGTTGAAAATTTTTCTCCAGCATACAAATAGAAGGCCAAACTATAAAGTCTTAAGAAACGAAAAGATTTAAAGTGTTATTTTCTTTTTCCCTGAAAAGACTATGTCAATATAAAACGAACAGAAATTAATTAAAGAAACTTTTTCCACAAAATAACTTTTTCAAAGAAAAGTAACGAACTCCATTAAACAAAAAATGAGCAAAAATAAAATCAAATAATCTACCAAGCATGAAACTACCACAAATCAGCATCGACAAATAAATGAAACCCAAAAGGAACAGAAATTAAAATAATTAACCGAGTCAAACTCAAAATGAGCAGAAATTCACATAAGTTGGGCGCAAAACCCCTATGCCTTCCCAAGGGTAGAACAAAATTTGCACTTTACTGAAAAAATACAAATGAATGTTCATTGTCAGTTTAATATACATGTACTGATATTCAGTAATCAAAATGTTAATATTATTAGATTTATTAAATTTATAAAAGTAAAAACATTTATATTTTTTTCAGTAAAGTACAAATTTTGTTCTGGTGTTACTTCGTTGCTATGACTTGGGCCCATGCTGACTTGGACACACATATTCAAGCAACGAATTAAACGGATACGTCAATTACGATCCTAACAATCCTGACAATCATTTTTTAGCCGGATATATTTCGTCCGGAATCCGGCTGAAACCGGATAATTTGTTATACGTAATTTTTTATTTGAAGTTGACTAGATGTTGGAAATAGGGGTAAGGAGATACACTAAATTCGTTTCTGAGCTTCAATTTTTCGCCAGACAAATAGCTCCGGAATTTCGGTGAAACCGGAAAATTGGCAGAAGGCAGGATCGTTTCGATCGGTATCGTCAAAATAGATATGACTTATAGAGGTAAACACACATGCTGAATCCAAATCTGAACTTGGTTTTCTCAGAGGATTAGCCATTCGGCCTTAATCTGTTTCTAGATCTTTAAGAGTAGAAATGTTCAAGGAGTCTCGCGAAGACTGGATCTAGCGAAGACACAACCCAATGTCTGGATTAAATATTGAATTTTTGGGATCCCATAGAACCTTTGGTCTTGCTTTTCGCTTTCACAGAGGCACATTCAGTTATCAGATATTTTGCGTCCAGCCAGCCGCGTCGGAGAGTAGAAAGGCTGGACACAGTCGACAAGTGCTAACAAGGAAACTGCTAATTTCGAAAAAAATTATATTTCTTAGCTGTTTCATCATTGAGATTTTGATGATCTCTTCTAGTGAGAATCTGGCTTTCAAAACTTTCGGTAGGAACTACACCTCTCGTTGATGTCGTTGACACCTGTCGTTGACACCATATGATGAATTCAAATTTTGAAATGATGAAGTAACGAACTGGCAACTAGTTAAAACACGCATTTTGGTAAACAGAAAAGAGATCATAGAAGCCGCCCACCCCCTAGGATAGGCCAGTACTTTTTGGCTCAATAAACTCTTTCTGACCTGATTACCTCCAGGGCCATAACGACTAGGCGGGTGGCGGGGCGCCCCCCCCCCCCCGAATATTGTCAGCCAGTCGTTAAAAAGTAGCCGAGTCAACGCGCAGCGCCGCTATTTTTCGTGAAAACAGTAAATTGTTTACTTGGAAATAGTAAATTTTTCTTAAAAACAGTCGGTTTCTTCTTGAAAATAGTTGTTTTTCTTAAAATCAGCCGAATTTTTGTCAATACAGTCGTTTTTTCTCAATATTAATCGTTTTTGTCTGCATAAAACAGTCGGTAAAAATGACTAGCCAGTCGATAAATACCTCCCTCCTCCCCACATTTTGGCTAATAACGGTTCTTACGACGCCTAGGCTACTTAAATATAGTTATTACTTACCATCAATACCATCAGACAATCCTGTGAAATAAGACAAGTCTGTCTGGTCCTTATTGCTAACTTGAAAACATTTGGGCTGAGCTTACAGAGGTCAATGAAGTCATGAGATGAACTGAGAAACTCGAACGTCAAAGTTTTGTCAAACCCGCAAAAATAACTCAATCCCATTCGAGCACACTGGCCTCCCAGGGGACAAGCTTCCGACCGCCGAAGGGTCATTAATTAAGGTCCGTAGTTGACTTCCGTGAAACGAGTCGCACGTGTCTTTGAAATCCCAATTTTATGCAACATTTGCGAAAGACATTTAAGACATTTAAGACATTTGCGAAAGATAAGAAACTTAAAGTTGGACAAATTTTACATACGGGAACAAATGCGGTATATAAAGCCATCTCGCGGCGTGCGACATGATAAAAATTTTATGCGGCATTTCTCTCAAAATCGCGGCGTTATGCCGCGAAATGCGGCATAAATGGCAACACAGCTGTCGTTATTAATTTCTAAAACAGTCCAAAAGCTGCCAAAAAAACTATGAAATTTATTAGAAACATTTGACCACTTGCCTTTTCAGACCTACGTACTACAGCTTACTTTCAGTCCAGTTTTCATTGACAGAAAATATCATTAGATTCTAGAACCTGCACAAATGAAGACGATTCATTTTTGACATAGCCATCAATGAAGGACTGGTCTTCATTGGCCCGTAATTTGTCACCGAAGACTGAATTTTTGGTGCTCGAAAGTACCAAGGCTAGGACGTCAATAATTACTACAGTAATTGTGACAAGGTACAAATTGCTGTAGTAACTAAAGGGCTAATTTGGCTTGATTTTATGAAAGAAGTGATGGAAGTGATACCAAATTGACAACCCTCTCTGCTAATAACCACAACAAGAAAACGTCACTAAAAGCATGCACTTGCACTATTGTTGTTAAGACCCTGTAACTGAAAACTAAGCCGCAGTGAATAACAAGGTTAAAGGATAGTTATTATTATATAGTTATGACTTGATTTAGTCAAAGAATACAGATTACTGAGACTGAAATCAATGGACTTAGAATACACAAGTAGAGGTGACGAAAGAGATTTGTCTGAAAAGGATTGTAACTCTTAAAAGACTTGCTTTTACAAAATAGAGAAACTCACCAACGCTATTGGAAATTTTTTAAAACAATATATAAGGCCAAAAATAAAGTAAGGGATAGTTGATTATGGCCAGACCAATGACAAAAACTGGTCCAAATTGGAAGCAATCTAGAACACGGCACTCTGAATGGCTCTTGACACTCTTGGCACTCTTGGCACTCTGAATGGCTCTTCCCACACACTTTTAGTGATCCTACCAGGAAACTAGCAAGTGTTGTCCCTATAAGAGAGATAATTTTCAAAGCCAAAGTTAAATATTATATCAGGATTCAAGCCTATGGGGAGCGGCAGCCTATTTTCACTTTTTGTCGTGGGAGCACTAGGCAGCAGAATAAAATTGGGAGCATCGTGGCTATCTTTTTCAGCACTCTGTCCGAACTGGTCATTGAATAAAATTCAGGTGGATTCTCTTAAGTTCCCTCCTCCACAGAAGTTTGGCCAAAAATTTCAGCCTTAAGCTAATACAAGACAAAAAGGAGAAGATTCCACAATAACTAGTTATGGCCGAATTTTTAAGAAAAAAAAGCTATAAAGTTCAAAGATCATCTGCACATTTATACTGATAAAAGCAGCAGCAATAATCCCACATACCTTTTTCTCCATTCAAAAACCTCTCCCACTGGACTCCTCAGTTTTGACGGCTGAACTGGCAGCAATATTTGAATCAGTAAAGGCTGTCAAAAATATATCTTCCAATTTCAGAAAAGTAGCTATCTGTTCGGATTCTCAGACTGCTTTTAAACTAATGAAAACCTTAACCTGAAACGCAAAGGACACTAATTTCCAGGAGATAAAAGAAGTTTGACTCTCTATCCAAGATTGACATAGCAGTATCTTTTCAGCATGTTTTCAGCCATGTAGGCATCCAATATAACTAAAAAGTGGACAGTGATGCCGCAGAGACAGCAAAGTCTAACAACACACAACTTGCTTAAAATTATTCAATCGTACTTAGATATGCAATTAGAACCCGCCATCCTTATAGAAAGCCTCATTCTGCTTTGTTTCCAATTTTTGAAGAGTCTGAAATAAATCGAGCCTACTTTAAAACAAAACCTTAGTAGTAATAATGAGACAAGAAGAATATAGATAGAAGCCATTATAGTGACCCTAATTGTAGACCCTGCAGTTTGACTAAAGAGACTTTGCAACACCTTCTTTTGGAATAAACTGCAAGTACTTCTGAAATTTATAAACTGCATACCTTATCTCAAAATTTTAAACTTCCGCTACGAATTAACCTGATTGTGGATGTTCCTTTACCAGTTATCATTGAAAAGAAGTTTTACAGAGAGGTAATTGATATGTTAACAAATTTAGATGTGCTTTGAGGGATTTAGTATTATTATTTTTTCTTGTTTTTGTATTTTGTAAACTTGTGCAGAATAAAGCTTGATTGAGCAGGAAAAGCCGTATCGGAGCCAGGCAGCCTGTAGGCCTCTGTATTATATATTTAACTGTAATTGAATTTGTATTATGTGTTTTTTCTGCAATTGCTTTATAGTTGTGAAAAAGTGCAGTTGCAAGCCCAAAGGAGCCCGTTTAGGATTTCAGGTTTTTTTTTTAAGAAGAAGAAAATGTTATCAAAGTAAAAAGACCATAACACGCTTATAAAGCTGTGCCCGTCATTGAAAAAACTAAGAATGTTTTCAGACCCTAAAATAGTTGACTTTATTACAGTTAAGTCAACTGTTGTTTTACCAAGGTCTAAATATCAAAATTTTGCTTCTTTATCGCTCTGGCACAGTATTCGACAATTAAAATCACGGCCCGTGTCATAAGGGAAGTTCACCCTGTTTTTTATGTCAAGATAGCGTTTGATAATTGAAACACAGTATTTAAGTAGAAACAGCGATCAAGTGTAGTTTATAAAGTGTTACTCTTTTTATTATTTAGGTATTGGTTAATTATAATAATGTAGTATAATTATTTTTTTATTATTATGAATAATGTGCTACTATTATATTTTCATATAATAAGTTTTTAAATGTGACTTTTATAATTAGTGTCTTAAAAAAAATGCACAATTAAGCACATGGATTTTTTCTTTAAGAAAAGGCAAGCAAAGAAGAGAGTGCATCGTTGTTCGGCAGATGAACATTTTTAAAAATTAAGGGTACAAAAATTTAATTAAGGGCTTAGATAAGTAATCGAACACTGTTTTGATAATATCTTTATAACCGGATTCTGTTTGAAGAAACCCTAAGTTTTTTTCTTTTATATATTGAAAATTCCATCAACCTTCCAAGATTATATTTAAAAAAAAAATTCAACTGAAAAATCCTCTCACCCGTTAAGGAAGACCTAGTAAGAATCCTTTCATTCGTAAATGTTCATCTGAAAACCCTACTTTTGATTGATATTAATTTAAAAAAAACTTTTTCCACGAAATAAGTTTTTCAAAGAAAAGTAAAGAACTCCATTAAACCCAAAATGAGCAAAAATAAAATCAAATAATCTACCAAGCGTGAAACTACCACAAATATGCGTCTATAAATAAATGAAACCGAAAACGAACAGAAATTACAATAAATAACCGAGTCAAACTAAAAACGAGCAGAAATTACATTAGTAGGGATCAAAACCCCTATGCCTTCTCGAGGCCAGAACGCAATTTGCACTTTACAATCAGTATCAAACTATTCACAATCAGTTCAGACTATTAATAAGGGCACTAGCCCTTTCAATTTCCAATCGAATGAACCCTTTTTGAAGTTTCTACGACAACGCTTTCTATAAAAACCTTATATGCCCCAGGGCATGATTTAAAACCCTTGCCCTGAGAGCTGTGAGAGGCGGGGGTCATCCTCAAAGACCTAATTTCCAGAACTTTCAACTACGTTGAACAAAATGGCTATGTTGGGCGTGTTGGGCGTGAGAGGAGGGTTAATTGGCCTCCAATCACTTTCGACTATTAAAAGGGGCACAAGCCCCTTTAATTGGGTTTTTCAATCAAATTAGCCCTTTTTGAAGTTTTACAACATCACTATCTATACAAAATTTTATATGCCCCCAGGGTATAACTTACAACCCTTGCCCCGCGGGCTCTGAGGAGGTTATCATCCTTAAATACCTAGTTTCTAAAACTTTTAACTATGTTGAACAAAATGGTTATCTAAACATTTTGATTGAATGTGTTTGGAGAAAAGATGGGCGTAAGGGGAGGGCGGTTAGTTGCCCTCAAATCACTGTTGACTATTAAAAAGGGCACTAGCCCTTTGAATTTCCAATCGAATGAGCCCTTTTTCAAGTTTCTACGATTCTACGATAAAGCTTTAAATAAAATCCTTATATGCCCCAAGGGAATAAAAGCTTACAGCTCTTACCCTGAGGACTGTGGGGGGAGTGTCATCCTCAAAGATATTATTCCCGGACCTTTCAACTGCTTTGAATAAAATGGTTGTCTCAAAATTTTGATTGGATGCTTATAGATAAATGGTGGGCGTGGAAGGGGTGTTATTTGCCTTCCAATCGCTTTCGACTATTACAAAGAATACTATCCATTTCAATATCCAATAAAACGAGCCCCTTTTGAAGTTTTTACAACAACGTTTTCTATAAAAACCTTATTTGCCCCCAGGGCATAACTTAAAACCCTTACCCTGAGGGCTATGGGGGACTTGTCATCCTCAAAGACCTAATTTCTAGAACTTTCAACTACGCTGAACAAAATGGATATCTAAAAATTTTGATTGGATGTGTTTGAGGAAAAGGTGGGTGTGAGAGGGGGGTTAGTTGCCCACCAATCACTTTCGGCTATCAAAAAGGGCACTAGCAGTTTCAATTTCGAATCGAATGATGCTTTTTTGAATTTTCTAAGACAACGCTTTCTATATAAAAAATTCTTTCAATAAGAACCTTATATGCCCCCAGAGAATAACTTACAACCCTTACCCTGAGGACTGTGGGGGGAGTGTCATCCTCAAAGATATAATTTCCGGACCTTTCAACTACTTTGAACAAAATTGCCATCTCAAAATTTTGATTAGATGTTTTTAGATAAATGGTGGGCGTGGAAGGGGTGTTAGTTGCCTTCTAATCACTTTCGAATATTAAAAAGGGCACTAGCCATTTCAATTTCCAATCGAATTAGCCCCTTTTGAAGTCTCTACACTAACGCTTTCTATAAAAGTCTTATATACTCCCAGGGCATAACTTGCAACCCTTGCCCTGAGGGCTGTGGGGGGGGGGGGGGGGTTGTCAACCACAAAGACCTATTTCCAGAACTTTCAACTACGTCGAACAAAATGGCTAACTCAAAATTTTGATTGGATGTATTTGGGGAAAACAAGGGCGTGAGAGGGGGGGGGGGTTAGTTGCCCTCCAATCACATTAGACTATTAAAAAGGGCACCCGCCGTTTAAATTTCCAATGGAATGATTCCTTTTTGAATTTACTACGACAACACTTTCTATAAAAAAAACCTTATATGCCCCCAGGGCATAACTTACAACCCTTGCTGTGAGAGCTGTAGGGGGAGTTTCATTCTCAAAAACATATTTTCCAGACTTTTTAACTACGTCGAACAAAATGGTTATCTTAAAATTGTGATTGGATGTGTTTGGGGAAATGGTGGGCGTGAGAGGGGTGTTAGTTATCTTCCAATCACTTTCGACTAGGAAAAAGGGCACTAGCCCTTTGAATTTTCAATCGAATGAGCCCTTTTTCAAGTTTCCACGATTCTACGACAGAGCTTTCAATAAAAACCTTATATGCCCCTAGGGAATAACTTACAACCCTTACCCCGAGGACTATGGGGGGAGTGTCATCCTCAAAGATATTATTTCCGGACCTTTCAACTACTTTGAACAAAATGGTCATCTCAAAATTTTGATTGGATGTTTTTAGATAAATTGGTGGCATGGAAGGGGTGTTAGTTGCCTTCGAATCACTTTCGAATATTAAAAAGGGTAGATTGGAAATTGAAAATTTCCAATCAAATTAGCCCTTTTTGAAGTTTCTACACTAAGGCTTTCTATAAAACCTTACATGCCCCCAGGGCATTACTTACAACCCTTGCCCTGAAGGCTGTGGGGGAGGGGGGTGTCATCCTCAAAGACCTAATTTCCAGAACTTTCAACTACGTTGAACAAAATGGCTATCTCAAAATTTTGATTGGATGTATTTGGGGAAAAGGTTGACGTCAGAGGGGGGTTAGTTGCCCTCCAATCCCTTTCGACTATTAAAAAGAGCATTAGCCGTTTCAATTTCCAATGGAATGATTCCTTTTTGAATTTACAACGACAACGCTTTCTATTAGAAAAAACCTTATATTCCCCCAGGGCATAACTTAAAACCCTTGCTGTGAGGGCTGTAGGGAGAGTGTCATCCTCAAAAGCATATTATCCGGACTTTTTAACTACGTCGAAGAAAATGGCTATCTCAAAATTGTGATTGGATGTGGTCGGGGAAATATTGGGTATGAGAGGGGTGTTAGTTATCCTCCACTCACTTTCGACTATTAAAAAGGGCACTAGCCCTTTGAATTTCCAATTGAATGAGCCATTTTTCAAGTTTCTACGAAAAAGCTTTCAATAAAAACCTTATATGCCCCCAGGGCATAACTTACAACCTTTACCCTGAGGGCTGTGGGGGGACTGTCATCCTCAAAGATATTATTCCCAGACCTTTCAACTACTTTGAACAAAATGGCTATCTCAAAATTTTGATTAGATGTGTTTGGATGATTGGTGAGCGTGGAAAGGGTGTTAATTGACTTCCAATCACTTTCGACTATTAAAAAGGGCACTAGCCATTTTAATTTCCAATCAGATGAGCCCTCTTTGTAGTTTCTACGACAACGCTTTCTATAAAAACCTTATATGCCCCCAGGGCATAACTTAAAACCCTTGCCCTGAGGGCTGCGGGGGGGGGGGGCGGGTTTGGGTTGTCATCATCAAAAACCTAATTTCCAGAACTTTCAACTACGTTGAACAAAACAGCTATCTCAAAATTTTGATCTGATGTGTTTGGGGAAAAGATGGGCGTGAGAGGGGGGGTTAGTTGTCCTCCAATCACTTTTGACAGTGAAAAAGGGCACTAGCCCTTTGAATTTCCAATCGAATTAGCCTTTTTTAAAGTTTCTACGACAACACTTTCTATAAAAATTGTATATGCCCCCAGGGCATAACTTACAGCCCCTGCTCTGAGGGCTGTGGGTGAGTATCATCCTTAAAAAAATAATTACTATCTGTAAATCAACTATGCTGAACAAAATGGTTATCTCAAAATTTTGATTGGATGTGTTTTGGGAAAAGGTGGGCGTGGAAGGGGTGTTAGTTGCCTTCCAATCACTTTGGACTATTAAAAAGGGCACAAGCCACTCCAATTTCCAATCGAATGAGCCCTTTTCGAGGTATGTACGACAATTCTATCGATACGAAGTGCCCTGGTCTAAAGAAAAAAAAAGAATACATTGTACCAACGTCGTTCTTTACTTAGGCAGCGCGATTGCGCTGTCTATGATTATTTCTACTTAAACAACTCTTAATCAATTTTTGTGTTGTTATCAATTAGTAGCAACTCCTTCTCATCAATTTAATGAGAAGAGAAACTGTTCACTTCGAAAAAAAAGGAGGCCCTATTGTTGGTATAAGGAAAAGTTACGAGCTTTTTTTTGCATATGAATACATAGAAGCAAAAAAAATACTTAGCCCATCAAAGTCAATACTCTGCCCAGTGTCAGAGTCTGAGGTGTCAAACCGAGGAAGAAGAATTTCTTCAATGTTGCAAGCTGTATTTTCCTATTAGATTAATTAAAAAAAAACTTTCCGAAAAATAAGTTTTTCAAAGAAAAGTAAAGGCCATTTTAAACATAAGCTCAGTTTATACGAATACCTGTTAAAATTCAAAATCAAAACGACCAGAAATTACTATTAAATAATAGATGAAACCCAAAACGAACAGAAATTAAATTAAAAATCATAGGAAAAAACATACGACAAGCAATAATATAAATGAATAAATAGATCTTAAAGCGAGTAATGCTTAGATTGAGTATGAAAATCAAGCTTAAAACGAAAACAAATATTTTGCTACTAAAGTATAAATGAACTGAAAACGAACAGAAATTAAATAAACAATCAATGCGAACAAACATAAAATATATATTAATGTAAATGAATAAATCAATCTTAAAACGAGTGAAACTTAAAAAGAATATGCAAATCAAGTTTGAATCGAATAAAAATAACTGCAAACATGAGTTTGGGTATCGCCTCAATGCAGAAGCCTAAAACCTGCTGCGTCATTGGCGCTTTACTGAAAACAATTCTTTGAAATGTTTTCACTTTTGTAACTTTAAGAAATCAAAGATTAATTAAGATTTTAGGGAATAAATATCAGCATATGTATATTAAATTGGCAATGCACATTTTTTTTCAGTAAACTCATTTGAATTTTTTTTCAGTAAAGTACAAATTATATTCCGGCTTTTAGAAAGCATAGGGGTTTTGAACTCTACTCATATTAATTTATGATCGTTTTGAGTTTGACTCTAATATTTATTTTAATTTTTGTTCATTTTGGGTTTCATTTATTTATTGATACTGATTTGGGGTAGTTTTATGCTTGGTAGATTATATGATAGTCCGGACGCCAGGTGTTGAAAATGTGAACCATACCACGACGGAATGGGGCTGCTACGAGAATTAGCCTGCCCTCCACCCCCTAAATTGACCATGCGGATTCAAAAATACCAATGGCACTTGCTTGCGAGTGGTGGAACACTCCGAAACTTGACATTTTATTATATTTTGGTGTTTCATGCAAGAAAATGCACGTTCCACAAAGTTTGAGGTGCAGTTTTCCGCTGAAATAGAAATGCCTAGAAGCCATAGAATGTTTTCATAACAAACTAACACGATTAGTTAGAAAAAATGGCAGAGTTAAAAAAAATGGCAAAACTATATGAGTCTTGAACAGTCTTGGAAAGTATAAACAAATTCAAATTGAATATTAGATATATAATGATATTAATTGTTGAAAGATCCATCAGTTCTAGATTTTTTTTAACTGTAACTTTTATTTTCATTTTCAATGCTGTAAGAATTGGAAAAGAATTAATTTGTAATATAGGAGAAATTCATTTTCAGTGAAGCACCAATGACGCAGAATACTTTAGGTTTTTACATTTAAAGAAGGGGGCAGTATACAAATTTTGCTGTAGTGAAACTATATTTGCCTTCGCCAATCTTGAAAAGAACTACCAAATTAAACTGAATATTTGATGCATAATGATATTAATTGCTAAAAGCTCATCAGTTCAAAATTTTACTGTAATTTTAATATTTATTTTCAATATTAAGTACAAAAGAAAACATTTCTAATATAATTCGTTTTCAGTAAAGCACCAATGACGCAGTAGGTTTTAGGCTTCTGCAGTGAGGCGATACCCAAACTCTTGTTTGTAGTTATTTTTATTCGATTCAAACTTCATTTCCATATTCTTTTTAAGTTTTACTCGTTTTAAGATTTATTTATTCATTTACATTAATATATATTGTATGTTTGTTCACATTGATTGTTTATTTAATTTCTGTTTGTTTTAAGTTTCATTTATACTTTGATAGCACAATATTTTTTTTTTTTTTAAGATAGATATTCATATTCAATCTAAGCATTACTAAGTTGAAAATATATTCATACATTTATATTACTACCTTTTGCTTGTTTTTGCTATACCTGTTTAATCAAATTAGCCTTGGTTCGGGTTTGATCTGTTCTTTAATAGTGATTTCTGGTCGTTTTGAGTTTGAACTTTAACAGGTATTCGTATCAAATGAGCTTAAGTTTAAAATGGTCATTACTTTCCTTTGAAAAACTTATTTGTTGTAGAGTTTTTTTATGTAATTAATTTTTGTTCGTTTTTGATTGCAAAAGTTTAAATTTTCTATGGCATGGAGGGGGGGGGGGTACATACTGTCTGATTATTATTTACTTTAAAAAACAGATATATAACTTTCAATTTAAATAGAATGAGGCTTTTTTCAAGGTCTATACGATTACCTCTTTGATAATAACCTTATATATGAACAATAGACAGCTTGCACAACTTGTGGACAGCGATTGACAACAATGAAGTGATTGAAAAAATAGCTCCAATAAGGGGGTTTAGACCATTTTACTTGCTGACACAAAGGGATCACGACTGTTTGGAATTAACATTAATAGGATTTTGTGTGCCAAAGCAATTTTGCATATATCACAGAGTATGTATTTTAACCTTAATGTTGGATAATTATAATAGATGTCCCATGTGTTCTTACCATACAAAACCCCTCTCCATAAGCTATAAGCCCCCCTTAAAAATTTATTCCCCAGGACATAACTTAAAACGCCTCCCCCCGGGCCCGGGTGGGCTGTGTTGACACTGGAGTTTTTTCTTGTCAGAACTTTGAACTATTTTAACAAAATGTCTATCTCAAAATTTTTATCGGATGCATTTATGGCTTGGAGGAGGGGGGGGGCTAGTTACCCTCCAATCTAGTTTGACTCTTAAAAAGTGAACAAGAACTTTCAATTTTCAGTCAAATGAGCCCTCTCTAAAGTTTTTACGAGCATCCCTTCCATAAGAAATAATGGGAAGGATTCGGAGAATCCTTAAATTACAACCCTTGCCCTGAGGGCTGTGGGGGAGTTGTCATCCTCAAAGACCTAATTTCCAGAACTTAAAACTACGTTTAATTAAATGGCTGTCTCAAAATTTTGATTGGATGTGTTTGGGGAAAAGGTGGGCGTGAGGGGGGGGGGGGTTAGTTGCCCTCAAATCTCTTTTGACTATTGGAATGGGCACTAGCCCATTTGAATGAATTACCAAATAAATGAGCCTTCTTTGAAGTTTCTACGACACCACCTTCTATAAAAACCTTATATGTCCACAGGGTTTAATTTAAAATCTTTACCTTGAGGGTTGTGGGGGAGTGTCCCCTCCTCTGGATCCGCCACTGCCTTATACTCTCTGTTTCTTTCCTTGCTAGGGAGGAGAACAGATGCCCAATATGTGTGTGTTAATACCAAAACATTTTAACTCTCATTCGACCTTCAGGTATAAACAGAATTAGTTCAAAGAAAGGGGTAGGGAAAAAGGGTGTGTGGGGGGGATATTTGCCCTTCGATCAATCTTGAATCTTAAGAGCTGGACTAGAACTTCCAATTTCCAATCAAATGAGCCCTCTCTGAAGTTTATACGAGAATCCCTTCCTGCCCCGGGGCCCTGGGGGGTTTTGTCGACGCCAGAGTTTTGTTACTTAACCTTTAAACTATTTTTAACAAAATGGTATTTTTAAGCGATTTTCCTGGGGAAATTTTGCGTCGGTTGGGGGAAACTTCTGGGGGAGGGGGAGTTTAAAGACCTCTGTTACTTCTAAATAAACTAAAACTGTTCACTATTTTCGCTTCATTTTCTTAAATTCTGATTTCTGATTCTTATTGATTTCATTGGACTAATTTACGGCGTATCTGACTACGATTTGACCACTCAACAATTTTTAACAAAATGGTATTTTTAACCCTTGCATATAAAGCAGCTCTGGGGGAAAAGTAATAAAAATATTGAAGCTATAGAAGATTTATTCATTTATTTATGTTTGCAGGGGTTATCTTTACGTTTGTAAGATAGTTAATTTTTATTTCTGTTCGTTCGGGGTTTTGTTTATTCTTTAACAGTAATTTCTGGTCTTTTTGAGTTTTAACTATACTAGGAAGTAGTTTTTGCTGGTCCTGAGTTCAATATGGCTCTTTACTCTTCTTAGAAAACTTATTTTTATGTAAGGTTTTTTTTTAAATTAATAATAATAAAACATTAAAGCCTTATGGCTTTTGTTATACACAGCGTAATTTAAAAGCCTCTGAAAAATCAAACCTGATCTTTTCACACAACAATAAATGGATCTTGCTAGGTTATTCCATTTGTTGATGCAGAAAGAAAAGCATCATTTTGATTAGACCATTTTTCGGATTTTTTGTACCACAATAATTTAGCATTTATCGCAAAGTATGTATTTTAACCTTATTTTAAGTGTGGCTGTAATTTAGGGGGGGGGGGTGCAAAATAGGTTGATCCGCTCAACTTGCGTTAGGAGCAAGTTCAATTAACGCAATCTTGCGTTAATTAAGCAAGTTACATTACTTTAGACTACGTTAAGGAAGGCACCCCCTCTCCCCTCCCCTGGATCTGCCACTGCCTTACACTCTGTTTCTTTCCTTGTTAGGGAGGAGAGCAGATGCCTAATAGGTGTGTGTTAATACCAAAACATTCTAACTCTCATTGGGCCTTCAGGTATAAACAGAATTAGTTCAAAGGAAGGGGTGGAGGGGGGGGGGCTGCTATTTAATACCTCTTGATTCTCGCGAGTATTTCAGGTCTAGGCTGTTTTTATGAAAGGAAAATTAGGAGATTTTACCATGGGTTATTTTCCTGGGGAAATTTTCCGATGGTTGGGGGAAACTTCTGGGGGAGGGGGAGTTTAATGACCTCTGTTACTGCTAAATAAACTAAAAATTTTCACTATTTTCGCTTCATTTTCTTAAATTCTGATTTTTGATTCTTATTGATTTCTTTGGAATAATTTAAGGCGTATTTGACTACGATTTGACCTTTCAACTATTTTTAACAAAATGGTATTTGTAACCCTTGCATATAAAGCAGCTCTGGGGGGAAAGTAATAAAAATATTGAAGCTCTATAAGATTTATTCATTTATTTATGTTTGCACCGGTTATCTTTACGTTTGTAAGACAGTTAATTTTAATTTCTGTTCATTCGGGGTTTTGTTTATTCTTTAACAGTAATTTCTGGTCTTTTTGAGTTTTAACTGCAATAGGAATTAATTTCTGCTGGTCCTGATTTCAATATGGCTCTTTACTCTTCTTAGAAAACTTATTTTTATGTAAGGTTTTTTTTTAAATTAATAATAATAAAACATTGAAGTCTTATGGCCTTTGCTATAGACAGCGTAATTTACAGGCCTATGAAAAATCAAACCTCATTTTGTCATTCAACAATGAGCTGATCTTGATATGTTATTTCATTTTTTGAATAAGGAAGAGACTCGTCGTTTTAATAAGAACATTTTTCGGATTTTTTGTGCCACAATAATGTGGCATTTATCGTAAAGTACGTAATTTAACCCTATTTTGAATATGGCTGTAAGTTTTTTCATTATATGGCAGATTTACTATGCATTCTTTCCATACAGAAATTTACCTTATTAAAGGCTTTGGAGTGGGGGCAGCGTAGTTGGCATAAAGAAGAAAACTTTTGGATGTGTTTGGGGGAATGATGGGAGTGGGGGGGGAGTTGCCCTCCAATCATTTTCGACTATTAAAAGGGCACTAGCCCTTTAATTTCCAATCGAATGAGCCTGTTTTGAAGTTTCTACGACAACGCCTTCTATAAAAACCTTATATGCCCACAGGGTATAACTTAAAATCCATGCCCTGAGGGTTGTGGGGGAGTGTCCACCTCAAAAATATATTTTCTATGTGGAAATCAACTACGCTGAACAAAATGGTTAACTCAAAATTTGGATTGGAATGTGTTGGAGGTACTGCGGGGCGTGGTGGAGGGCTAGGTTCTCTCCAATAAATTTCGACTAATAAAAGGGCACTATCACTTTAATTTTCAATTGAAAGAACCTGTTTTGAAGTTTATACTAGAACGCATTCTATAAAAAACTTATATGCCCCCAGGGCGTAACTTCAGACCCTTGCGCTGAGGGTTGTGGGGGAGTGTCCACCTCAAAAATATATTTTCTATCTGGAAATAAACTACGCTGAACAAAATAGCTCTCTGAAAATTTTGATTGGATGTGTTTGGGGAAATGATGGGCGTGGGGGGGGGGAGGGGGGCTAGTTACACTCCAATCACTCTTGACTATTAAAAAGGACACTAGCTCTTTAATATCCAATTGAATGAGCCTATTTTGAAGTTTCTGCGACAACGCTTTCTATAAAAACCTGATTTGCCCCTAGGGCATAACTTAAAACCCTTGCCCTGAGGGTTGTGGGGGAGTATCCTCCTCAAAATATATTTTCTATTTGGCAATCAACTACGCTTAACAAAATGGCTATCTCAAAATTTTGCTTGGATGTGTTGGGGGGACTGATGGGAGTGGGGGGGGGGGGTTAGTTGCCCTCCAATCACTTTCGACTATTAAAAAGGGCACTAGCCCTTTGAATTTCCAATTGAATGAACCTTTTTTAAGTTTCTACAACAACGCCTTCTATAAAAACCTTACATGCCCCCAGGGCATAACTTAAAACCCTTGCCCTGAGGGTTGTGGGGGAGTGTCCTCCTCAAAAATATATTTTCTATCTGGATATCAACTACGCTGAACAAAATGGCTATCTGAAAATTTTGATAGGATGTCTTTGGGGAAATGATGGGCGTGGGGGGGGGGGGCTAGTTAAACTCCAATTACTTTAGACTATTAAAAATGGCACTAGCCCTTTTATTTCCAATCAAATGAGCATGTTTTAAAGCATCTACAACAATGCCTTCTATAACAACCTTATAAGCCCCCAGGGTATAAATTAAAACCCTTGCCCTGAAGGTTGTGTGGGGAGTATCCTCCTCAAAAATAATTTCCCATGGGGAAATGAACTCCGCTGAACAAAATGGCTATTTCAAAACTTTGATTGGATGTGTTTGGGGGAATGATTGGCGTGGGGGGGCTAGTTGCCCTCTAATCATTTTCGACTATTGAAAAGGGCACTAGAACTCTCGATTTTCAATCGAATGAGCCTGTTTTGAAGTTTCTACGACAGCGCCTTCTATAAAAACCTTATATGCCCCCAGGCCATAACTTAAAACCCTTGTCCTGAGGGTTGTGGGGGAGTGTCCTCCTTAAAAATATATTTTCTATTTGGAAATCAACTACGCTGAACAAAATGGCTATCTCAAAATTTTTATTGGATGTGTTTGGGAGAACAATGGGCGTGGGTGGGGGGGGGGCTAGTTGCCCACCAATCTTTTTCGACTATTAAAAAGGGCACTAGCTTTATGAATTTCCAATCGAATGAGCCTTTTTTGAAGTTCCTACGACAACGCCTTCTATAAAAACCTTATATGCCCCCAGGGCATAACTTACAACCCTTGCCCTGAGGGTTGTGGGGGAGTGTCCTCCTCAAAAAGATATTTTCTATCTGGAAATCAACTACGCAGAACAAAATGGCTATCTAAAAATTTTGATTGGCTGTGTTGGGGGAAATGATGGGCGTGTGGGGGGAGGGAGGGGGCTAGTTACACTCCTATCACTTTCGATTATTAAAAAGGGTACTAGCCCTTTAATTTCCAATAGATTGAGCCTGTTTTGAAGTTTCTATGACATCGCCTTCTATAAAAACCTTATATATCCCCAGGGCGTAACTTAAAACCCTTGCCTTGAGGGTTGGGGGGGAGTGTCCTCCTCAAAATATATTTTCTATCTGGAAATCAACTATGCTGAACAAAATGGCTATCTCACATTTTGATTGGATGTGTTAGGTGGAACGATGGGCGTGGGGGGGGGGCTATTTGCCCTCCAATCACTTTTGACTATTAAAAGGGGCACTAGAACTCTCGATTTCCAATCGAATGATCCCCCTTTGAAGTTTCTACAACAACCCCTTCCATATGAAGTGCCTCTGGGAAAAAAAAAAAAATAAATAATAATAATAAAACATTGGAGCCGTATGGCCTTTACTATAGGAAATGCTACAGCGTTGCCTCTGATAGATAGCATTAACTAGTATACCACTTTGAACAGTCGGGAAGCGGCTTGCTTGACAAACTGTTTGGTCATCATTAGCACAATAACGGTTCCGGGTTTCAGTTTTTTCTACAGTCTGATTTTGTGTGCAACAGGACAAAACTACTGTCACTCTCCAGCAGTGCTCGATTGCAGAAAACAACCGAGGCGCAACACAGAGGGTGCCAAATTAGAAGACTTGTTTTCGCCAATAGTAACTGTTTGATTCAGAATACTCTTCCAGAAGGCTGACGGGTGATTGACTAGATCCAATAAAAATTGGCTTAGCTCTAGCTGATCTTCACTGCTTTCATTTTTTGGTACTACAACCGTTAAGCTGCTTTTCAAAAAATTTAAAAAGCACACTAAACTTCCAACAATGCTCACCTCTTCAGATCTGAATTCAATACTGGGTTCAAAATTCATAGATTTGGCAAAATTGGGTCTTCCCAGCATATTATTTGTCTCATCTGCCTGCAGAGCTCTACGAGGAACCCCAAACTGTCAACTCTATACCGCTTAGCTTGACTATTATAAAAGAATTACAGGGTATTCCAGGTCTCTAATAACCCTCTGGTGGTTATAGCTGGGCCATATGGGCTATAAGGCTGGGCCATCTCGTATAAAACGCTGATAGCAACTTTTTTGCTTCAGCTTTAGCGAACTTCTATTGATCAGGAAATTAACAGTACTCTTAGGACTATGGATAGTTCAGTGTATGGTATCCTTCTAATATGAGCACCTGTGGCATTGTTATTGTTGACTGAGGCATTGTCATTTCCTATACCAACTAAATTATTTACCGGAATCCCAGGGCCTTTAAATACTTGGTAGTAAGCTCTCTCTGTCCCTTGGCCGATTCACCTTTTGAAGTGGCCAATTCGGTAAAATCCTTAACAAATTATTTAGATATCATCCCGTCAAGCCTCAAAATCACTACAAAAAATCTGACACGTGATCTCTGCTAAATTCAAATTGTAGTAGAAAAGCAATTCAAATTAAAGATCATTAGTACAAAATCTGTGGATTTCTAACATTCGGTGGCAAAATCTGTGAAACTACAACCATATAAAACCTGTGATGTTTTACAGACCCTTCTCAATATTTACAGTCTGTTTTAGCGTGAGCGCTGCCCTTTACAAATTTACATACATGACAATTTTACCGACGAATTAGCATAATATTCAAATTTTTAAAATTGCGAGTGCCACCTGAATCCAAACCTGAAGGTAGCCTAATAGGCCTATGCTCTGGTCTCTTGGCCTTTCCCCTTGATTATATATACCAAAATTTCTTCTGTGTGAATCCTAGGAATATGATTTTTTATAGGCTTTGTTTGTACTTCCTGGTAAAACTTTAGTTTATTGTATTTCACAAGGGCTGTTCTTTTACTCATCTAGCCTATGTACTAAGATCTTACATTTTTTGACAAAGAATGCTTAAAAGTGAAATCTTAGCACTAAGATCTTACATCTTATGGCGTTCTTTTGCAAATGTCTTTCATCATTCTGCTCTGATCAGAGGTCTAAGGACAATGATGAGTAGCCTATATCATCAAAGTTCTCTTACATTGATCTATTTGGCAGAAAGATGGGTAAATATACACCAAATCATATTATTGAGTTAGGAATAAAGTGAATACACCTTTTGATGCCTTTTTTTATGCTGATTATGAATATAGCTTAATAATCATTTCTATCAGAAATGACAAAAAGTACTGGATATTTTGGTCACATGCACTTTTACCACCATCAGCAGAGGTACTAAAATAAAAAAATTAAAACCATTGATATAAATACAAAATAACATAATTACATATTGTTTAATGCCTTTTTTTTCAGTGTAGTACCAGAAGCAAATCTCCTTGACCTTCCAGGTTCTAATTTGTTAGTTTTATTTGAACCATCAACTGGACTTACTTTATCTGACTTTAATAAACAGAACATGGCTTTAAATCAATAATAAAAATACAATTATTTTAAATGGCTTTAAAATGACAATTACTGCTGACTTGAAGTAGGCAGGGGCGTCCTGAGGCTCATTTTATTAGAGGGGCAATCTTTGTAAATTTTACCAAATAGCTACCTGATTTATGTTAAATTTTCTGCAGAAATCAAGAATTTTGCTAAATTTCGGCTAATTTTGCAAAATTTGTGCCAAAATTTTTCCCTCTGGCAAAAATTTTACCAAATGCCAAAAAATTGGGGGGGGGGGAGGGTCACCATGCCCCTCCCCACCCCTGGAAGTAGGACACCCATTTTCAAAACATCCTCAAACAAGCTTCCCTTTGGTTTCCCTACTAAAACTTTTGATAAAATTTTCTTGGCACCCTAAGGATCTTTTCCAACTTCATCGTTCTTTTATCAAGCCAATACTCAAGTTTGCTTGTTCAGTGTGGCATTTCGGTCTTTCTTCAGCTAATATCTATATGATTAAAAATGTCCAAAAACAAGCACTTAGAATCATAAATGGTGAAGGGAAGGTTCCATATCATTTTTGACTAGGTAAGTTCAAGCTCACAACATTGGCAAAGAGAAGGAACCTCCTGTGCCTTTGTATCTGTACCAAGACCCTGTCTGTTCCCAGATTATGTTCCATCATCACCAAACCCTACCCTCCCGCCTACAATAGCTCCTCCCCATAGGGAATCCCAAAAAGTCCCCAAACTGACTCCTATCCCTCCTACACATGAAAGGTATTGGGAGAGTTTTGTTCTAAGTTTGGTTGAGCTGTATAATAACCAGGAAATCTAGTCATTATTTCTATTGCTATATATTTATTTTTTATTTTGACTTTTTAAGTGTTGGCTCTTTTTCTTTATGTACTTTGTACAATGAATTATGTCTGATGGGAAGGTCAATTTCTTTTGATATGTGATCAAAATTGGTTTGATCTTATGTCATACATCATATAAAGGAAGTGTGGGATAAACAATATTGGAATTGGAGTAAAAAACAGACAAGAATTGTTGGTTAAAAATTTCAACTTTCAGCTGAGGATCAGAAACTGATTGACTATTGTGCAGGATATCCAGGACTGTGGGTCTGCTGCTAGATTTTTGAGTGGCATAACATAAGAAAGATTTAGGGTTATCCTTAACATCCTCAGCCAATTTTTCATCAAACCTTCTCTTCAGCTCCTTTATTATGTTGATTGTCTGATTACAAAAAGATTTGAAGACTTGATAATTTTCTGTGGTCTTATTTTTTCTATAGCAATTTCATGCTCTGTGTTTTCTGTTGATTAGCTTACTTATCTTGGTAGTTAAAAAAGGTAAACTTTTTGCCTGAAAAATTCTGGTGCTAGTATCATATCCAGTATCATTGGCCTTAGCCTAATTGTTTGATTTTAGCATTTCTGCTGATGATGGTCATGCTGCATGTGACCAAAATATCCAGTATCTTTTGTGAATTATTAACAGTCTAATAAAAGGATTTATCCCTCTTTGAACATTTATTTATTGTCATGGAAATGTAGTGTGGTCTTTGAAATTATTTATTCCAAATTAAATAATTGTTTCTAGGGCAAATTTATTTTGAGCCTTAATGGGGCTCAAAACAGCCTATAGGCCTAGGCTTGTTAGCAAAAGTTTGAAGCAGGTTTCTAAAAAAAAAAACTGTCTAGTAAGAAAAAATTGTCATTCGCACTTGATTCAGGAATGGTTATTATTATTTTTATTAGTTTTTACAATAAAATGTTATTTGAAAACAAATAGGCAGGAATTTTTTAATAAGCACCTGGAACCCCTCAAAAAAGGCATCAGAACAAAATAAAAATACACCATTGGAATCACCATGGTTGTAAATCCTAAAAAGGAAACTTACGGTTCCCATCATGATTAACAAGGAAAATTGCATTTTTGTGTTTGTAGCATTGATGTGCTTTTTTCTTTTTTGTTGCCAACAGTGTACTGAGACATCATAGAGAGTTGCTTAAGGACTCGATTAAAATAAAATTTTTATATGCAATTAGTTTTTAACTAATTTTTTAATTTTGCATTTTAGTCTCAAAAATTTAAACAAGTTAATAAGTTACTTTTTGGGGCCCCATAAAGGGCTCAAATTGGAATTTGCCCCAGAAGGAATTATTGAATTTAGAAAGAACATAAAAAACAGACATCAAGTGATGTGTTCACTTTTATCCTAGCTAAATTATATGAACATGTATAAATCTACCTTTTTTCCCCTAGCCTAGGGTATTGAATTTTGTAACAGATCAGAGATGCACATTGACAGTCATAGGGGAGAAAGAGTATCTAATGATCATCCTTATTAGATATTGTTGTGTTAAAGAGAAACCATTTTGCTCCTTCAGAATGCAACTGTTTCCTAATTTTATCCCATTCTTATAAATGTTTTCTAAGTCAGGAGGTTTACTTGCTCCTAAAAAATATATATTTATTGTTCTTATAGTTTTAACAACCCATACTTCTCTTGAATTTGTTATGTAGGGTAAAGGTACCAATGATTTGACAGTTTTTTGTAAAAAAAACAGTTTTCTACTCCAGAAGTCCTAATTTAAAGACTTTTGGTTTGATAAGGGTTTCAGTATGTAGAAAAAACATCTAGGAATCCAATTGTTTGATGGGAAGTCTGAAGTTTTATCTGAAAAGGTACAAAACTCCTATTTTCTGAAATCAGAGAATTTTCACCAACAAATTCAACACAACAAAAAAGTTACCTGTTTTCAACACAAGTCAGAACCCAGTTCAACACATGTCGAAATACTTGGGGACTACCTATGGGCAGAACCTGGTGTATTTGACCCATGTTGAAATACTTGGGGAATACCTGTGGACAGAACCTTGTGTATTTGATATGTATATTCTTGTTTCTTTGCTTTTCTTCAACTTCATTTAATGTATAAAAGTATAAAACACAATTCAAAAAGTGGAAGTAATAAAGCACAACTTTAGAACATTACAGAACTTTCCATTGGCTAGTCTTGTGCATTAAAATCGTGATTTTGATTTTGTTTGTTTTCTCTTTTCCATAGTTATCGCAGTTTAATTTTGTTTTGTAGCATTGTGTGATTTTTTCATTATTTTTTTCTTTCGTTTTTATAACTCCTTTTGAGCATTTACATGTATTTGTATGAAGGGTTGAAATAAAATTATTTTTATTAAAGCTAACAAAATTGTTTCAAATATGTAGTATTTAGTACAAACAAAATTGGCTAATCATAAGAAGTGTGATATTGTGACCTAGATCACATAAATCTTCTTTTCTTTTTTGTAAGTGTTACATATATGCCACAGGAATAGTGTCTCCAAATGCTATCTGGAATGGCCCACTTCCTGTCAGTTTTAATGGCCCAGCAATGATTTGTTCATTGTTGACAGTGTAAATTTTATCAACATTTGGCCATTTCAATGCGTGATTTGTAATTCTGATCTACTTGAAAAATTTTAGTTTGGACTGTCCTTTGTCAGGAAAGTCCAGAATTCTACCAACAAAATATGGCACCTTGCTTTTTTTGTCACTAAAGAAAATGGCATAGTATTTGTCTAGCTGTGGTTGAACTTCCAACTCAAATTTGAGATTTTTTTAGTTTTATTGATAAGTTCTAAGGAAAGGGAATAATGACTTCCATGTGAACCTCTGCAATTTTTAGCAGTAGCAGTCACCCATAAATTTGACAACTATATTTTCGGCAGTAGACCCTTGAATTTCGACGCCAATTATTTCTCATTTGTTTTACATGTTCAGTGAGGTTTCAACAGAGTCACCTATAGTTTGGCAGGGCCTGTTGCTGTCTGTTAAAAATTTTGACAAGGTTACTACAAGATATTTGGAAGAGAAATAAATCAATTTATAGAAGCCATTATCTATGTTTGAATTTGACTAAAGGAACATATTTAGTTCGTCTGGTATTCCACTATATTAAAAAATAATTTTTGACGCTTGGAACCTAGTTTCGAAAATATAATATTGGTTGCTATTTTATTTAAATTTTAGCGATGAAAAGCTAATGTGACTGGATTTCAGATGAAATCGGATTTGTCTGAAAACATTTGTTCTAATCCCAGCTATTTTTTGCAATAAGTATCTAAGTAAAAGCAGTTGGAACGCTGCAAACCTGAAAAATTGTTGGGAGCTCCTTTCTTGTCAAATTGGGAACTGACTGAATTAAATGTTCTTTTCTTATCTGGGTATACCGGATATTGTGTCAACGTTTCCTATCGTCGGAATACAAAAGCGGCTTTAAGAGATGTTACTCCAAGTCACGGCTAAGCAGAGTTATTCCATTTTGAAGGAAAATTTTGACAGGAGTTCCAAAATTGCACTGTCGAATCATTGGTACCTTTACCCTCTAAGTGGAAAAATCGCTCTATGGTTTATTTTCAAGGAACCTGTATGGCGCCCTGTAGAAGTTCAAAAATCTTTGACATTTGCTTTGTTTAAAAAAATAGAATTGCTTTATGACAAAAAAATAGAAATTTTTTCTTTTAAAATTCAGATCCCCTCTCTCCCCTGAAAAAAAATTGCAGGGTTTCCCCATCCTAAGTATCTGAGTTATGAGTGCACTCTTGATTCATTTTTCTATAAGTTGTATTTTGTGCAAGATGCCAACTTTAGTATTCCTAATCTTTAAATTGTTTTTTTTCCTCCTATATCTAATGGTTATATTATTCTGGTTCCAGAAGAAGCTATCTACATATCATCTCTACTCGGGTGATAGAAGAAGAATATGAAATTTTTCACTTGAGGATATTTGTTATTGTAGTGCTTGTTTGCACTTGATACAGTGAATAGTTATACCATGTAACTTGAAACTAAAATGGAACATTATAGTCTGCAACATTATGTACAAAGAACATCTGAAGATGAGCCTGATGCTCTCCCAGAGAATCTCAGATTCAATGCATTTGACTTCATGTGTCTCATATACTCAATTATTGTTTATTGTGCTGATGTTGGCACTGATATATATCTTTGCTATGAATATTCAAGTTCTGGTGAAATAGCCTATTTTGTACTTACCTTGGTATTCTTGCTTGTACCTTTTTTGGCCATCCTTGGAATGAGCCTAAGATGGTAAGTCATTAATTTTGCTTCTTGCTTAAGTTGTCTTTGTTGTCCTTAATTTATCTTATAGGTTTTCTTCTTCTTTGAACAAGTAGAAATAAGCTACAATAAGTTAAAAACATCATATGTTTTTTTTAACATACATATTACATAAGTAAGTGTTTGAAACAGGTAGACAGAGACCAAAAAAGCTAGGAACCTCTACCCTATTAAGCTTATTAACAGATTGTTTTTTTTTAAGAAAAAAGTAAAATGCTTGAAAATTTTTGGTTTTTCAGAATGACTTTTACTCAGACTATCTCTAGGCTAAAACCTGAAGTTTCAACTCCAACATAATGGAAAACAACAAGTAGAACATTTGGGAAATTTTTTATATAAGACAGTGGAATTAAACTTTAAATGAATATTTTGACCCTATATCCAAGGGCCATCCTCAGCAAAACAAATGAAGAAAAAAGGTATATAAAAGAACTCACATGGAAATTCAATCGTTAAAACTAAAATATTTTCAAAACAGCCCTAGAATCATTACTTCAAGGAAGTTCAACCAGGACTGGTACATCAAGCAAAGTGAAAAAAGATAGTTAATTCAAATGGAATAAAAAAAAACATTTACAGACAAGCTTTTAAAGCTAATCTTGCCTTTTTGGCAGCCAGTCTCAAAGGTCTATCTATAACAAGTTGAATGGAATTGTTTACTGCTTTCTAATATAATTAGTTAAATCATTTCTTATGAAATTTGTGTATAAGGCATTAAGTGAATATTCTCCCTAATCCCAATTTATAGAAGTATTACTATTTATTTTGATTCTAATTTCAATTGCCTCTCAAAAAATCTGTTTTATGCCTTAGTCATTGCTAATAAGGGAAGTTTCTTCAAAAAACATTTTATGGCTAGAATTATTAAAGATATGACTGCTTAAAGCAGAATCCAAAGAAATATTTGTACTATTAGAATTTAAAGCTCTAGTTATGCCATCTTTGTGCTGTTTTAGGCGTTTTTATATTCTTTTATATTCGTTTTTTCTCCATTTGTTTTGCTAAGGTCAGCCCTTGGATATAGGGTCGAAATTTCATTTAAAGTTGCATTCCACTGTCTATATAAAAAAAATTCCTATTCTTCTACTTGTTGTTTATGATGTAAAGGCAGTGTGGTCTTTGTTGCTATTTAATATAATGGAAAGTTCCATATTTGGAATTTAACCAGGCATGAATGCACAATGACTACCAACAATAGATTGATCTAAAAAGCCTCTGTTTATCTAAAATAGCCTCGGTTTATCTGATATGTTATGATAAACCGAGTTTACCATGATATGTTAATGACCCCTAAATATTTCTTCATGGGAGGTCTTTACAAGGTAGGGGCTGTCTATGCTGACAAGTTGTTTCAAGTGAAAATTTGACACTCTGACTCTACCATAAAAATTGCTTTGGATTTTTGGGACATTTTATAACTATGCATGAGACATGGATCACTACTTCACTCCCAAAATCATATTTCAGCCAAAAGATTGGGTACACCTAACAAAGCTGGTCCAAAAAGGCACAAGCCAATTTTGGAAGCTAACAATGTTACAGCAAGTTTTCAGATATACAATTTTTGGTAAGGAATCACTTTTATTGACTATCTGGAAAAGAGTAAAAGCATCACTGGTAAGTACCCTGCTAATATATTGCAGCATTTGAGCCATAAAATAAAGGAAATCTGGCCTCATGGTGACAAAGTCCATCTTATTTCAACATGACAATTATCTAGCACATATGTCAATTCCCCAAACAGCAAATCCAAATTAAAACAAATTTACAGCTTATATTTTAAAAATTTCATTTATGAGATGACTAGTACATTATCCAACAGTTTTCAAAAAAATCAGTTGAATAGTATTAGTGTTATCCCTGTCCTTTTCTAAAGTAGTCTGTTTTAAGGCATGAAAGGGGAGTTGTTATTCATTAGACTCAGAAGAAGTGTGGTACCTGTAGAGTCCACCCCAGATGGAATCCATGCTAGCCCCACTGATCAGGGATCCAAGGTTCCATTCTTTGAAGCTACTCAATTATCCTAGCAGAGGATACACTTCCATACGCACTCTGTGTACTCCACTTCATAGCTATCAAATCTGTTAGACTCTTTTTTTGTAGGGTCTTAGGGTTTTATCATTAGCTATGCCAGAGGTGATTTATTGGACATTCTGGATATATAACAGAACTTTTTTTACTTAATTGTGGTATGGTAATTTAAACATTAAAGTAGGTTTGATATGTATATCTGCAGACAAGGGAAGGAAGGTCTAGATTCTTAAAAAGAACCCTACCTTGGAGAAAATTGAAAATTTTCTTTAAAGTTAAACTTTCTTGTTGGATTCTAGGTATCTCAAAGATGAAGAAAAAAGGGACGTATCACAAACATCAAACAAACGATGGGCCCTGAGGCTTCTGCTTCATCTTCTCCACATGGGACCTGTTGCTAGGTAACTTTCATTCTTACTTTATTTCAGTAAAAACAGAGTATTAAAAAATGTTACTTTAAAGCACTAGTTTTTTCTTAGTTCATGCCTCTCATTTGTCGAAGAATGCATTGTATGCGTGAATAGATACATATTACCCAAAAAAAAATACTTTACAGGGAGTATCAGAAAACTCTAAATGATGGAGAATATTTGAAACCATGAAAGTAATTTTTGGGCCTAAAGTTTTTTAAATTAATTAGGTTAAGCTTTGAGGTGGGTAGGCTAAGCAATTTTTTTTATAGTAAATATGTAAAAATTGTGTGGTGAGAGGAGAACTCAATCTGGAAGACTCTTCATTAGCATAAATTATATTTGTGGGCAACCTGTGCACTATAGTTATACATTAAAAGAAATAAATACTTGTTTTTTGCACAAATGTATTATGACATTTATCCTGTCCATACCTGTGCACAAGGATTCGATGTGATAAGCAGTAAACACTCAGAGAAGCGCTTATAATATTTCTCTTCTAAAAGTCACTTCTTTTTGTATGTTTCACCTGGTAATTTTTTTTTTGTAAAACTTATTGTTTAGACAAAGAAAGAATCTTCACTTACCCTGCTCACAGAGAGAAATTATAGGAGTATTTTATATCAATATTATTCCAAATCTCCCCTGCCCTAGGAAACTTTTCAGCTGAAGCTTGGGCAGACTCGCTGAAAAACTCTTTTGAACATCTCTTCCTGCAAGTTCCAGGGATTGACAGCTGCAGCAGTGTCAAAGTGTTGCTCAAACAACACTTTTTAATAAAGCTAAACAAAGACTGCTGCAATACTTCACGCTGCCAAGGAAAGGACAATCTGCTCTCCCCCAAAAACTATACAAGAATTTGGATTCTGTAGAAGACAGGTCCAGTCGTTCTGTCAAATCTCCCCGCAATTTTGGATGCTAATCCTACCAAGCAAAGGGAGTTCTTGAACAAAATTGGACCTGCAGATAAAATAGACAGAATTGAACAACAAAGAGACAGGCTGTTTCTGCATATGAAATACGAAACATCTGCAAATGTTGTCGCTTCTGCCGCTCAAGGTGAACAAAATATCCGTAGCAAATTACTGCATTCAGATCACCTAGGGATCATTTCCGTTGACAAAGATTACGACTTTACTGCTATTTCCACTCTAGTTAATGATGTTTCCCAGGCTAAGCAACTTGAAAATTCGATCAGGCCCTCAATTTTGGTATTAAAGTGGAATATGCTCTGTTTCCAGTATCAAAGCCCCTTACGAAGCCACTACAGTGCTACAAATGTCAGGGTTTTGGTCACCGTACAAACCAGTGTCCAAAACGACAGTAAATGTAGCAAGTGTGCTGGCAACCATAGCTACTCAGAGTGCACATCAGACGTGCTTAAGTGTGCCAACTGTAGATATAACCATGCAAGCATCAGCTTTCGGTGCCTAATTCTGAAAAATGCTGCCAACGCTCGCGGTACTTCTCAAAACCAAGGTGCACTGAATAAATCAAATCGTAGACCAGCTCGATAAACGGTGAAGTTCGTGTGTTATGTCGAAACATAAACGATACAAGAGAAAAATTAGATATCCTTCAAATAGTCTTTAGTGCATTCGATATAAACTGTGTAAATGAACATATGCTAAACAAAGCCAATAGTACAAGACTTGTTACTTCTTCCGAACGCCAGTCTTTATCCGCTCAGCTAAAAATAGCAGGGATCGGCCCTTGAGTGGTCTAATGATAGCTGTTCAAAATAAGTACAAATGTAATCTGTTTGGATCTAATCAAGAATATTGCGCAGTAGAATTTAGGGGTGTTGTAGTTGTCTGTGTTTATGTGTCCATAAATTACAGAAACGTCCAATCGAACCGGAAATTGTCGTCTCCTTGTTCGTCTTTGTCAAAACTACTCGAAAGAATAGCTCTGACTCGTAAAGCTAGTGTCATTATAGAAGAATTTAATACGGACATTAAAGCTAATACTATTGGACTTTCACAAATGCTAAATGCTACATTGCTTCAGAATTTCTACTGTCTACAGAAAAACAGATCTTTTACTTATGTCTATAACAGTGGTAGCACTTCTGGTCTTGGCTTTATATTTATTGATATGGTAAATCTTCAGCAACAGATAGTAAAAGTTTCCAATGATTTTCTGTTAAGGGATTGTTTGCATCTTGAGTTTTTTATACCTTTTGGTTCTTTAGAGACTTGTGCTCCCTCTAAGTCAAAGTGGTTTAATAAACATATGTGGAGTCATATTGGGGTTTTTACTTATCAGATGCTTGTTGATTCGTATTAATTAAACAAACTTTTTCCACAAAATAAGTTTTTCAAAGAAAAGTAAAGAACTCCATTAAACAAAAAATGAGCAAAAATAAAATCAAATAATCTACCAAGCGTGAAACTACCACAAATCAGCATCGATAAATAAATGAAACCCAAAACGAACAGAAATTACAATAAATAACCAAGTCAAAATCAAAACGAGCAGAAATTAACATGAGTTTGGCTTAAAACCCCTATGCCTTCCCAAGGCCAGAACAATAAATGTTTTTACTTTTTTAACTTTAATAAATCAAATAGTATTAACATTTTGATTACTAAATATCAGTATATGTATATTAAACTGACAATGCACATTCATTTGTATTTTTTTCAGTAAAGTGCAAATTATGTACAAATCTGGACACAAATAGTAGTGTTTAATTTAGTTTCATACCTCCTCTAGTTGACCTGAAATGGAAAACTTGATACCATTCCCAAAAAAATCTTTTTACTTTCTTTGATAGCTTGGATACACTTACGCTATTTTGATTTGGTTAAATTTTAAGAGGAGAAGTAGCCCGGAAAGTTTGAACATAATACCCTCAGTCGTACTTGGGATACTGCTGAGATGCCTTATAGGGAATTAGCATTAACATAGTGCATTTTGATTTAATCTTAAGGCAACATTTAGTTTTTAAACATAAAGTCAAATGCAAGGGTGGGTGTGGGATGGGGATTAGTTTCCCTCCAATCACTTTCGACTATTAAAAAGGGCATCAGCCGTTTCTATTTTCAATCGAATGAGCTTTTTTCGAAGTTCCTACGACAACTCCTTCGATACAAAGTGCCCTGGTCTAAACAACAACAACAACAAAAAATAATACATCATACCCACATTGATCTTTACTATAAAAATGTCAAGCCTTCAAATCACTTTCGACTATTAAAAAGGGCACTAGGCCTTTCGATTTCCAATCAAATGAGCCCTTTTTGAGTTTCTACGACAACACTTCCTATAAACAACTTATATGCCCCCAGGGCATAAATTAAAACCCTTACCCTAAGGGCTGTGAGGGTGGCTGTCATCCTCTAAGACCTAAATTCCGGAACTTTCAACTACGTTAAACGAAATGGCTATCTCAAAATTTTGATTTCATATGTCTAGGAAAATGGTGGGCGTGAGAGGGGCGTTAGTCTTCTCCGATCACTTTCAACTATTAAAAAAGGCACTAGCTCTTTCAATTTCCAATCAAATGAACCCTTTTTAAGTTTCTATGACAACGCCTTCAATAAAAACCTTATATGCCCCCAGGGGATAACTTACACCCCTTGCCCTGAGGGCTGGGGGGGGGGGTGTGGGTTGTCATATTCAAAGACCTAATTTCCAAAACTTTCTACTACGTTGAACAAAATGGCTATCTGAAAATTTTGATTGGATGTGTGTGAATGGTGGGCGTGAAAGGGGGTTAGTTACCCTCCAATCGCTTTACTATCAAAAAGGGCACTAGCCCTCTCAGTTTCCAATTGAATGAGCCCCTTTTGAAGTTTTTACGACAACTCTGTCATTAAAAACTTTATATGCCCCCAGGGCATAACTTACAACCTTTGCCCTCAGGACTCTGGGGGGTTTGTCATCCTTAAATACATAATTTCCAGAACTTTCAACTACGAACAAAATAGCTATCTCTAAACTTTGGTTAAATGTGTTTGGGGAAATGGTGGGCTTGAGAGGGGGGTTAATTACTCTCCACTCACTTTCGACTACTAAAAAGGGCAATTTAATTTTCCAATCAAATTCAAATTCACTTTATTTTTCTCTTAATATTCTTGTTAACAACAAAAATAACAGCGGAAGTCAAACAATTTAAAAACACTTACAAAATTAAATTATTCAAACTTGATTTATTTACAAATTTTCTGGGTCACCATTGTAGTGTTTTAAGAAGTATGGACCAAATGACTTCAGGTAGCGCTCGGATGAGTGGATCGGCGGTCGTTCCAGCTTTGCTGCGTTTTTCGTTATTTCTCTGAGCCTCGTAGAATGTTGAGTTTGGCGCGCCTCAAAATCCGGAAGTAGAGCCCCTTTTGAAATTTCTACAACAACTTTCTATATAAACCTTATATGCCACCAGGGCATAACTTACAATCCTTGCACTGAGGGCTCTGAGGGGGTTATTATACTAAAATACCTTATTCCCAGAACTTTCGACTACGTCGAATAAAACGGATATCTCAAAATTTTTATTGGATGTGTTTGGGAAAATGGTGGGCGTGAGAGGGGGGTTTGTTGCCTTACAATAACTTTCGACTCTTAAAAGGGCACTAGCCCTTTCAATTTTCAAATGAATGAGCTCTTTTTGGTGTTTTTACAACATCGCTTTCTATAAAAACCTTACATGCTCCCAGAGCTCAACTTGAGACCGTTGCCCTGAGGGTTGTGGGGGGAAGGGTTGTCATCCTAAAGAACCTACTTTCCAAAATTTTCAACTACCTTGAATAAAATGGCTATCTAAAACTTTTGATTGGATGTGTTTGGGGAAAAGGTGGACGTGAGAGGGGGGTTAGTTACCCTCAAATCACTTTCGACTATTAAAAGGGCACTAGCCCTTTGAATTTCCAATCGAATGAGCCCTTTTTCAAGTTTCTGCGACAAAGTTTTCAATGAAAACCTTATATGCCCCTAGGGCATAACTTATAACCCTTGCCCTGAAGACTTGGGGGGAGTTTCCTGCTCAAAGGTAAAATTTCTTGAATTTTAAACTGAGTGGAACAAAATGGCTATCTCAACATGTTCATTAGACGTGTTAGGGGAAATGATGGGTGTGGAAGGGGTTTTAGTTGCCTTCCAATCACTTTTGACTATCTAAAAGGGCACTAGGCATTTCAGTTTCCAATCAAATGAGCCCTTTTTGAAGTTTCTAGGACAAAGCGCTCTATTAAAACTTTATATGCCCGCAGGGCATAACTTATAATCCTTGCCCCAAGGGCTGTGGGGGAGTGTCCTCCTCAGAAATATAATTTCTATCTGGAAATCCACAACAATTAACAAAATGGCTATCAAAAAATTTTGATTTGATTCGTGCGAGGAAAAGGTGGACGAGAGAGGGGGGCTAGTTGTCCTGGAATTACTTTTGACTTTTAAAAAGGGCACTAGACCTTTGAATTTCCAATCGAATGAGCCCTTTTTCAAGTTTCTAGGACAAAGATTTCAATAAAAACTTATATGCCCCCTGGGCATAACCTATAACCCTTGCCCTGAAGACTTTGGGGGGAGTGTTCTGCTCAAAGGTATAATTTCCTGAACTATAACTGCGTGGAACAAAATGGCTATCTCAAAATTTTGATTGGATGTGTTTGGGGAAATGGTGGGCGTGGAAGGGGTGTTAGTTGCCTTCCAATTACTTTTGACCATTAAAAAGGGTACTAGCCATTTCAATTTCTAATCAAATGAGCACTTTTTGAAGTTTCTACGACAACGTGTTCTATACAAACTTTATATGCCCTCAGGGCATAACTTACAACACTTGTCCTGAGGGCTGTGAGGAGGTTTTCCTCATCAAAGACCTAGGTGGGTGTGAGAGGGGGGTTAACTGCCCTCCAATCACTTTAGACTATTAAAAAGGGCATAAACCGTTTGAATGTACACTTGAATTATCTATTTCTTAAGTTTATATAATCTAACTTTCTATAAAAGCCGTACAAACTCCCAGGGAAGAATTTAAAAGCCGTCCCCTGAAGGTCGTAGAGGGAGCGTCCTCCTTAAAATCATAATATCCATGTGAAAATCAACTATGCTGAAAAAAACCGACATCCAAAAATTGTGGATTGGATGTGTTTGGGGAATTGGCGGGCGTGGAAGGGGTGTTAGTTGCCTTCCAATCACTTTCGACTATTAAAAAGGGCACAAGCCACTCCGTTTTCCAATTGAATGAGCCCTTTTCGAAGTTTTTATGACATTTTCTTCGATACGAAGTTCCCCGCTCTAAAGGAAAAAAAAATGATACATTGTGCGAACATCGTGCTTATATGCCCTCAGGGCATAACTTAAAACCCTTGCCCCGAGGGTTTTTGGGGAGTGTCCTCCTCAAAAACATATTTTCTATCTGGAAATCAACTACGCTGAACAAAATGGCTATCTCAAAACTTAATTGGATGTGTTTGGGGGAATGATGGGCGTGGCGGGGGGGGGGGGGGCTAGTTGCCATTCAATCACTTTTGACTATTAAAAAGGGCACTAGCCACTCCAATTTCCAATCGAATGAGCCCTTTTCGAAGTTTCTATGACAACTCCTTCAATATGAAGTGCCCGGGTATGGAGAGAGAAGAAGAAAAAAAAAAAAAATACATTGTGCCTACATCGTTCTTTACTAGGCAGCGCTATCGCGCTGCCTATGATTACGCTTATTTTTTTACTGTTCAGTGTGGCAACAATTGTGAAACTTTGCGATCGTTTTCTTCCTAATTTTGTAACAACCAAAGGAAAGAATCGTGGAAAAACCTGATTTTCAGGTATTAATAAACCTAAGGTAGAACAATGTTTTCATTTTAATTGCCTTGGTACTTGAAAGATCAGTTTGGAATTGCCGAATTTTTCAAATAAGGTTTAAATTCTTTTTCTGTTTTTTTTTCAAAATTTTTCCCTATTACTTACTTAGACTTAGGTCCTCCAACATCCGGTGGCGCATACGGGAGCAGCAGTTAACTTTCGCGTTGGACGAGCCTGAGCAAAAGACCCCAGCTCATTCTAGGATGAACGTAGACCTCTTGCCTCAGCTTATAAGGAACGACTAATCGTGTTTTGTTGTCTACCACCCATGCGAAGCCCCTGAAAGGTCTAGCACCACGCGTCATATGAAATTCTTCACTGTCTCATTCAAGTCATGTAACCCCAGTACCGCCACCTTCTCCTGCTGACTTCATCGGTTGCTTATTGCTGCTTAGTGAGAGACCAGATCTTGGTATTTGGTACTCTATCAGTCGAGCTAGTTGCAAGGGTTCTTTGCAAGCATTTGTTCTCAAATCCAAGCAACTTTTTTTTCTACAGCTTTGGACAGACCCCAGGATTCGCATCTGTATGTTAATATGGATTATACATTGCTGTTGAACAGACGGAGCTTCAGCTTCAGAGAATAATTGCTATACAGATTTAACAGTAATATTTGCATTTTACTTACAAACAAACAAAGCTCATCTAGGTTGTTAGAGACTGTGTCTGTGAAATTAAAGGTCTAATACTAAAAAGACTGTTTTGTCAAACAAAAGTGTTTAACACACCTTCCCCATAATCTTCCTAAAGGATTCTCGTGGAACAATTTTAGGAACCTATTTCTTCCTTTAAAATTCAAGTTTTTAGTTGAATTGTTATAATTAAGCTGTTGGAGCTTATTGTCTTATACAATTTCAGATATATTGAAGCTCTTCGCTATGGGGTGATGAGTCGGAAAGCAATGAAGAGAGGAGACCAAAAAGAACGCCGACAATTCTATCAACTCTACATTTACGAAGATGCAGACATAACCTTATTACGTTTAGTAGAAAGCTACACAGAGGCTGCTCCTCAACTTTTGCTCCAAATTTACATTGTACTTAATGCAACAAGGAAGAACCAAATCAGATGTAAGTACTTACTTTTTGTTGTTATTGATTGCTGTGTTTTCATCCCTTATGACCAATTTGGTCGCAAAACTGTTAACCCTTCTTTACACTTTTGGGAAAACAGTGTATTGATTTTTGTCCTTTTTTTTCAAGCAGGGATTTGGTAAGGGACTAGGATTCAGCCTACTAAGCTCGTCGGTATTTTTTTGTGAAAACCGGTCCTTACATGCTATTCTCAAGCAGATATGGTGTAACAAGACGTGCAATAGGGTGGGTGGGTGGCTCTTCTAAACACCCAAGGGCTCATGAACTAATTTATGAGGTAAAAAAAGGTAAATGTCACTTTGCAGGCACAGATACATATTTTTTCTTTTGGAGGGTCTAAATTTTGAATCTAGCTAACTATTATTGGAGTAGTTATATTATGTTCTATATTTTAGACAAGTTAATCCATAATCTATATTTGGTGGTAAATTGTTAAAAGAATAATGTATCATGTAATGTTTTTGGTCTCTTTTTTCTTGTTGTTTTGGGGGGGGGGAGGGGGACTCCTTTGTATTTGTGCCCGCCTCTGCGGTATATACCATTCGAATTTGAAATATCCTATATTTATAGTGCATACAACGTTATTTTACCATGACTTTTTACATGCTTAGGAACCATATCACGAATGCGAAAATTGGTCGAAAGATCCTTTTTCAGTTAGAAAAAAATATTTGGTCATCAAAGCTGAAAAATTGTCGGAAAGGCCTGCAATTTGGATATAGCTTGCTTTTTTAACTCATAATCTTGTTGAAAGATAGTCAGGCTATCTTAAGCTAGATTAATTTCCAAAAGGGGGTATTACTAAACAATGACATTTTCTTCATCTCGAAATTTCACCAAAATTGTCTTTATGCTCTGTCTAGGACTGCTAGAATTCAACATAAGTATAAAGTAGCAGTTGAAATGCAATTATTTTAACCAAAAAGTTTACATATTTTTAAGCTCACGTAACATATGAAATGCCAAATCATGACACGAAATAACTCTAATGGGTATTTGTTTGTTAAAAGGGGCAAACATGACGAAAAATATCATAATGAAATAGGAATGGTCCGTTTGACGGAAATTTTTGCTTAAAAATTTTTAGGAGCTTTACGCATTGTCTAGCCCCCTTTTCCCCTCCTGTGGCAAGTCTCCTGCTCTCTGTAAGGTCTTTTCATTCAGAATATGGATTCTCACTTTTGATTGCCTTTTTATCAGTGAAATTGGAATTTAAAATAATCTACATTGTCCGTGTGTCGGTGAAATTGGAATTTAAAATAATCTACCTTGCTATTTACATTTTAGCACATAATCTAGCGGTTAATTGAAGATCTATTTTGAGAAAGGCTTCATTCCTTAGAACTGTATATTTCTCTTTTTTTTAATATTTTAGCAGTTTCTTTGCCATATTTATCTATGTTGTAAGGGTGTAAGGGTTTTTATACTGGCTTTTAGACTTGTTCAAACATTGTTTACCTTAAAAGAACAAACTATTCCCTTGACTGAAGTACAAAGCAAGATTCAAAGTTAAAAAATGCGGAAAATAATATAGATTAAAAGCAGGCTGTCTTCTCTAAAAGTTATCTTGTATCTTGTACTAAATTGAGAGCTTTGCTGAAAACACTGCAGCGTTTTAGGTCCAAGAGGCCCAACCTGGGTGGCCGAATACCCAGTCTAGTGTTGCCAGAAATCTTGTTTACCCTATTTCAACGTATAGGTTTTCCGCTTAGTTTTCCCGTCTTGTTTATTGCGTCAGCTCAAGATTGTTGATGAAGATTCGATGTAATTGGCTGATTCTCTATGAAACAGGACAAGAAATTTCGTTTTAACTCATTTATTTATCAATCTTACAGTTGCATTCCAGATATTATCGATCACAACAAGTCTGTGTAGCATAAGCTGGACTATGACTGCGTTTGCAAGATCGGTACGACTGCAGTATGAGAATAAAAGAAATATATCTTTAGGAGGGACCATTGTGCATTTTCTCTCGCAGCTTTGCCTTGTTGGTAAGTCTGTTTAAGCCTATTCTGTAATTTCTCTCAGGTTCGTATAAGTGAAAGAAAAAAGAGTAAATTTTGATTGTAAACTTGTATAGTTATGGTGGTTTTGCGTTGGCTAAGTAAGGCTGTGACATTGGTGTACATAAGGTCCCTAAGAATGTAAACTGGATTCTTATTGGTGAATTATTTTTAGCTGACCAATCATAGACCATTTTACATACTATAAGCAGATTACAATACGGAATGCTAATGTGAAGCCACTTTTAATCAAGGGTCGGATGTCAAGTTTAGATGCAAAGGAAAAGTCTAAACTGTCGTGTACGAAAGGTATGCTGCATGATTTCCCCTAAGAGTACGAAGGGCTTTTTGCATGTATTCTTTTCCTTTTCTAAGCAGTTTGTGTTCTCTTGTAGTACCAAAGAAAATCCATAATTGCAGCTGAGATGCCGTGGCCCGTCTTTTTAGAAGAAAAATGCCGGTTTGAAAAAAAAAACTATATTATTTTGCAATTTTTGTAACATAATTATTTTGGTCTCTTAATTTTTCTGCTTTTCATGTTGGTACAATATTTGGCATAATTTTGGTGTTTGGTCGTGAATTCCTGTAGATCTAAAGAAAGATTGACAAGAGTTGAAATTTAAATCGCTGACAGCAATTTTCACCTGGCAAAATAGAATGTATCCTTTTGCGTATTGTTTGATTTGCTTCTGTTTTATATTAGAGGTAGAATTTTCTTATAATTCTGCTTAAGGCACGAAGCCTCCTTAGTCCTCCTTTTGTAGGGGCCAAGTGTACTATAAAATGAAAGGATGTTTGGCAGCCATTTCTGTTATAAACACTACTGTAGATACCTCCTTTGCAACTTAAGTGCTATATCGAAATTAACTCCCAAGTAACCTTATTTGGGAAAATAACTTTAGGCATAAATATGTTGTTATTTATTTTTTTCCTTCGTCGACTCGCCTTGCGCCTATTGGTTGAAGTAACGAGTTCCAATGATAACATAAGTATAGTTGTTAAAACATATTTGCATTGTATCTTGGATTAGAATTCTTTATGCTCATTTTCTCTAGGAGTGTTTCTATTAAGACTTTTCGAATTTGTTCTTCAGCCCTAAACATACCAGCTTCAACCATATCTCTGTGCTAGACGGAATTTGTTCGCTATTTTTTTTTGCTTCACAGAATTTGTTTTATTCTGTACAAAATTATCTGGACTTGGTCAGATAATCAGAACTTAATGGTTCATTGAACCCTTGGGCTCCATTAAGCGAGGTGTAGGGTTCAAAATAAGGTGTAGGTTTCTAATTTCAATATAAGAAATTGGTACAGATCGTATCTGCTTATATATATATACATATATATATATATATATATATATATATATATATATATATATATATATATATATATATATATATATATATATATATATATATATATATATATATATATATATATATATATATATATATATATATATATATATATATATATATATATATATATATATATATATATATATATATATATATATATTATTTGGACATTTCCATATACAGTTAGTCTTTCAAATGAAATATTTCTTTTACTATATTAGTATTTTTTATTTTAAAAAGATGTTTTTCACCGAATGGAAATTTAGTTATATTGTTGGATTTACTAGTTTCTTATCTGCCCATTCACTGAGCCAGAGCTATGATATTGGTAGGACATTTCTTGTGAAAGGATCTAAACTTACTTAAAAATAGGGAAATTTTCCCTTTTCAAGTGTTCCCATATTTCTTTCAATCTGAAAAAATGCAGTGCAAGTTTCAAAAATACAGCTTGGTAGATGTGTATAGCAGAATCTCAGCTATCGATTGATAGCAAGTTGTTCGTCTTATGTTATAGCATTAAATTTGTAGGACTGCTGAGAAGTACCATTGCAAAAATTTGCACAGGGAACGTAAGTCTTACATCACCTTCTCAGACAACGAAATACATAAGATAATTTTGGCCTGTCTTTGTCCCTTGTGAGTGCCGCTACTGTAGGAAAATATTATTTACTTAGTATGAATAGTCTAAATGATTTGCCAGTTTGTCTAATTGGTGGGAAATCAATTGACAAACTGGCATACGTAGATGATGTTGTGAAAATTATTAGCCTAGAACACCTTCATCAATGAAGCATTGATGAACTGGTGTCAGCGACTGAATCCTTCAAGATGATCATTAATACAGCCAAAACCAAGATCATGCGGGTATCTAGAGACTCTGCGCCAAGAACTTTGTGGATAACAGTTAAAGAAGAGCTAGTTTAAAACGTCGATTCCTTCATCTACCTATGCAGCCTCATTAGTGCTAACAATGATCACTCAAAATCCATCAAGCAAAGACTTGACTAGTTAGAGCTTCAAGGGCCTACTACCAAGCTGGAAAAACAAAGTACTGTCGACCTATTTGAAGGTCCGTCTCTTTAACTCTAATATCTCCCATCGCTTTATACTCAAGTGAAATCTAGTCAATAAAGGCAGCTGATGGACGAAGATTATCCTCGTTTTAGACTAAATGCTTCCGCCACATAGCGGGGATTACCTACATTGACCCGGGTACCATAGGCAGCGCAATCGCGCTGCCTAAGTAAAGAACAATGTTGGCACAAAGTACTATTTATTTTTTGGGGCTAGACCAGGGCACTTCGTATCGAAGAAGTTGTCGTAGAAACTTCGAAAAGGGCTCATTCGATTGGAAATTGGAGTGGATAGTGCCCTTTTTAATAATCGAAAGTGATTGGAAGGAAACTAACACCCCATCCACGCCCACCATTTCCCCAAGCACATCCAATCAAAATTTTGAGATAGCCATTTTGTTCAGCGTAGTTGATTTCCAAATATAAATTATGTTTTTGAGGAGGACACTCCCCCATAGCCCTCAGGGCAAGGGTTGTAAGTTATGCCATGGGGGAATATAAGATTTTATAGAAAGTGTTGTCGTAGAAACTTAAAAAGGTTTTTTCGATTGGAAATTCAAAGGGCTAGTGCCCTTTTTAATAGTCAAAAGTGATTGGAGGGCAACTAACTCTCCTCACACACCCACCATTTCCCCAAACACATCCAATCAAAATTTTGAGATATTCATTTTGTTCAACGTAGTTAAAAATTCTGGAATTTAGGTCTCTTAGAATGACAATCCCTTTAGAGCCCTCAGGGCAAGGGTAGTTAGTTATACCTTGGGGGCACATAAAGTTTTATAGAAAGTGTTGACGTAGAAACTTAAAAAGGGCTCATTTGATTGGAAATTGAAAGGGCTAGTGCCCTTTTCAATAGTTGAAAGTGAATGGCGAGCAACTACCCCACACGCCCACCATTTCCCCAAACACATTCAATTAAAATTTTGAGACAGCCATTTAGTTCAACGTAGTTGAAAGTTCTGGAATTATGATTTTGAGGATGACAAACCCCCTAAACCCCTCAGGGCAAGGGTTGTAAGTTATACCCTGGGGGCATATAAGGTTTTTGTAGAAAGAATTTTCGTAGAGACTTTAAAAAGGCTCATTCGATTGGAAACTGAAAGGGCTAGTGCCCTTTTTAGTAGTCGAAAGTGATTGGAGGGCAACTAACCCCCTCTCACGCCCACCTTTTCCCCAAACACATACAATCAAATCTTTTAGATAGCCATTTTGTTCAACGTAATTGAAAGTTTTGGAAATTAGGTCTTTAAGGATAACACCCCCCCCCCCCCACAGCCCTCAGGGTAAGGGTTGTAAGTTATGCCCTGTGGTCATATAAGGTTTTTATAACAACGTTATCATAGAAACTTCGAAAAGGTCTCATTCCATTTGAAATTGAAATGGCTAATGGCCTTCTTAATAATCGAAAGTCATTGGAGGGCAACTTGCCCCCCTCTCACGCCCACCATTTCCCCAAACAAATACAATCAAAAGTCTGAGATAGCCATTTTTTCAACGTAACTGAAGGTTCCGGAAATTAGGTCTCTGAGAATGACAACCCCCACTGCCCTCAAGGCAACGGTTGTAAATTATGCCTTGGGGGCATATGAGGTTTTTATAGAAAGCGTTGTCGTAAAACTTCAAAAAGGGACCATTCGATTGAAAATTGAAAGGGCTAGTGCCCTTTTTAATACTTATTGGAGTCCAACTTACCCCCGTCTCACGCCCACCATTTCCCCAAACACATCCAATCAAAATATTAAGATATTCATTTTGTTCAACGTAGTTGAAAGTTCTGGAAATTAGGTCTTTTAGGATGATAACTCCCTCAAAACCCTCAGGGCAAGGGTTGTAAGTTATACCTTGGGGGCACATAAAGTTTTATAGAAAGTGTTGACGTAGAAACTTAAAAAGGGCTCATTTGATTGGAAATTGAAAGGGCTAGTACCCTTTTCAATTGTCAAAAGTGAATGGCGAGCAACTAGCCCCCTCCCCCTCACGCCCACCATTTCCCCAAACATGCAATTAAAAATTTTAGATAACCATTTTGTTCAACGTAGTTGAAAGTTCTGGAAGTTTGGTCTTTGAGGATGACAACCACCCTAAACCCCTCAGGGCAAGGGTTGTAAGTTATACCCTGGGGGCATATAAGGTTTTTGTAGAAAGAATTTTCGTAGAGACTTCAAAAGGGCTCATTCGATTGGAAACTGAAAGGGCTAGTGCCCTTTTTAGTAGTCGAAAGTGATTGGAGGGCAACAAGCCCCCCTCACAAGCTCACCACTTCTCCAAACACATTCAATTAACATTTTGAGATAGCCATTTTGTTCAATATAGATGAGAGTTTTGAAAATTAGGTTTTTGAGGAAGACACTCCGCTCAGAGCCCTTAGGGCTAAGGTAGTAAGTTATACCCTGTGGGTATATAAGGTTTTTTTTATAGAAAATGTTGTCGTAGAAACTTCAAAAAAGGCTCATTCCGTTGGAAATTGAAAGGGCTAATGCCGTTTTTAAAAGGCTAGTCGAAACTGAGTGAAGACAAGCTAGCACCCTTCTTACAGCTACCTGTTGTCCAACTAAGTCCCAACAAAATGCATACACAGCCATTTTTTTCAAAACAGTTAAATCTTCTGGATAGTATGTCTATCAAAATGATAATACCTTCCCCCCCCCAAACCCCTCAGGGCAAGGGTTGTAAATTATGCCCTGGGGGCATATAATTTTTTTTAGAGCGTTGTAATGAAAACTTCGAAGGGCTAGTGCCTTTTTAATAGTCAAAAGTGATTGGAGGAAAAATAACACCCCTCACACGCCCACCATTTCCCCAAAAACATCCGATAAAAATTTGAGAAAGCCATATTATTTATCGTAGATGAAAAGTACAGAAGTAATGTGTTAGAGGATGACACTCTCCCTATAACCCTCAGTGCAAGGGTTGTAAGTTATGCCCTGGGGGCATATAAGGTTCTATAGAAAGTTTTATCGTAGAAACTTTAAAAGGGGCTGATTCGTTTGAAAATTGATAGCACTAGTGCCCTATTTAATATTCGAAAGTGATTGGAGGGCAAATAACGCCCCTCTCAAGCCCACCATTTCCTCAAGCAGATCCAATCAAAATTTTGGGATAGACATTTTGTTCAATGTAGTTAAAAGTTCTGGAAATTAGGTTTTTGCCAGTGTTGTCGTAGAAACTTCAAAAAGGACTCATTCAGTTGGGAAATTGAGAGGGCTAGTGTCCTTATTAATAGTCAAAAGCGATCGAAGGGTTAATTCCCCCCCCCCCATACCCATCATTTCCCCAAACACTTCCGATCAACATTTTTATATAGCAATTTTGCTAAACGTGGTTGAAGGGTCTGGAAATTATGTTTTTGAGTATGACAACCCCCAACAGCCCTCAGGGCTAAGGTTTTAAGTTATTCCCTGGGGGCATAGAAAGTGATGTCGTAAAAACTTCAAAAAGGGCTCTTTCGATTGGAATTTGAGAGGGCTATTGCCCTTTTAATAGTTGAAAGTAATCAGAATGAGAATTCCCCCCTCCCCCAACGCCCATCATTTCCCAAACATTTCCGATCAACATTTTGATATTACCATTATGTTCAACGTAGTGGGAAGGTCTGGAAATTATATCTTTAAGAGGTATAATCCTCCCCCCATCACAGTCAGAGATATGGCTATGAGGTTTACCCTTTTGAACGTGTAACGCTATTATGAACAGTACCGCCGGCAAAGGTTCTAAACGCACTTACCCAGTTGAGCCCTAAGTAAAGTCTTTCCTTTTTTATTAGTGAAAAGTAATCAGAGGGCAAATGTCTCCCCTCATTTCCCCAAACACTTCAAATCAAAATTTGTATATAGCCATTTTGTTAAGCCTATCAGAAAGGTCTGGAAATTATGTCTTTGAGGATAACAAATCCCCGAGCCCTCAGGGCAAGGGTTAAGAGTTGTGCCCTGGGGACAAATAGAGTTTTTATAGAAAGTCTGGTCATATAAACTTTAAAGGGGGCTCATTTGATTTCTAATCAGACGCTCTAGTGTTCTTTTTAAGAGTCAAAGTAATCAGAGGGCAGCTACCCTCTCACCCCTACACACACTTCATATTGTCCCGAAATGTGTCAAATAGAAATTTTGAGATAGCCATTCTATTCAAAATAGTCGAATTATCATATAACAAGGCTTTTGGGGTTGAAACAAACCCCAGAGTTTAGGGGCAAGGGTTGTAAGTTTTTACCAGGGGGTATTAAAGGTTTTTATGGAAGCAATGGTTCTTTAACGTCAGAAGAGGCTCAGTCTTTCTTCCTGAAAAAGACTATGTCAATATAAAACGAGCAGAAATTAATCAAAAAACTTTTTGCACAAATAAGTTTTTCAAAACAAAGTAAAGAACTCCATTAAACCAATAATAGAATCAAATAATTTACCAAGCATACAACTATCACAAATCAGTATCAATAAATAAATGAAACCCAAAACAAACAGAAATTAAAATAAGTCACACTCAAAACGAGCAGAAATTAATCTGAGTAGGGTTCTAAACCCTATGCTTTCTAAAAGCCAGAATATAATTTATACTTTACTGAAAAAAATATCTTTTAAATGTTTTCACTCATAACTTTAAGAAAACAAAAATTAATTAAGATTTTAAGGAATAAATATCAGCATATGTATATTAAACTGACAATGCACATTTTTTTCAGTAAATTCATTTTGAATTTTTTAAAGTAAATTACAAATTATATTTAATCCAAATCATATACAATCCATCTAGTGCCAGGCCGATCAGAATATTGCCTCCATATTCATTGAATTTCCAGAAGAGAAGGACCCCCCCCCCCCCAAAAAAGCAACCACAAAGGCCGGGCGGGACTTAAGTTAAGTCAAGTAAGTCAAAATATTTAAAAAGAAGATGTGTCATCTTTGTCCTAAACAAAAATAAAAACTTCCAATTCTGCTTCATTAGGGTATAATTCATTTTGTGTATCTATTCATAAACATTTGTGTTTTGTTTTTGTATAAATATAATTTTTGCAGTAAAAATAATTTTTTAGTAATGAAATAATTTGTAATAATTGATCATTTGTGTTATATTAAGTAATTAATAATTAATTAATTAAAATAACTAATAATTAAATAATTTTTAATAATTGAGAAGTCTCTACTAAATAATTGTTAATAAATACATATATTTTGTATAAATATGAATATAATTTGCTTAAGTTCAAAAACATTTGTATTTATTGTATATACATTTGTTTACATTTTGTATTTATTTATATTCGTAAACTTGTGTATTTATTCACAAACTTTATTTAAGGCTCACGAATAATGGCAATTGGATTCTTGGCCTCGCTTTTTCCTTTATGGATTGGAGTTGTGTGCGTTCTTCACTGGTTGTTGATGTATACTTGGCTCTTAGTACAAAGAAATAAGGCTGGCTGTGTAGACCTGCCTGAAACTTTCGTCTCTGGTATCTTTGCTGTAATGATGATTTTCGTTTTCTTCAATGTTGTTGAAGAGCCAACCAAGAAAAATTATATTCTTTTTTACTCGGTAAGATATTTAAAACTCATTAAAAAAAAATACAAAAAAAAAACTAGAAGCCATGAAACGATGTCTTTACCTGCAGTTTGTTTTGAAGTTGTTCTTCATTTTAGATATCTTCTATGGAAAATAAAATTTAAACTCTTTTGGATTAGATTAGAACATATTTATTATACAAATATAGATATATTCTTGAAACACAGTCCACGTATTTTCAATTCTAATTAAACAGAATTGAAAACATTGTTTAATCAAATTAAACATAAACCATAATGAAAGCCACCTTAACTAACTTATCAAACAAAAAACATAAGAATTTGAAGTATTCCCCTACAAATTCAAATTTCAGATAATTTTTCAGCAACCTCTGAAACAACCGTTTATCAGAATGCTCCTGGATTTTAGCAGGAATTGAGTTCCAGATTTTTCGCCCAGTATGACGAATGCTGAAACACGTTTTCGATGTTCAACTAGTTTCACTTGAAAAATCTAATGATTCAAGCAAAAAATTTCATGTAAAACCGAGCCTTCGGGTAATTATGGTAGCGGGATTAAGTTGGGAACATCCCAGAAAAATTCAAAGGCAACATACCGTACGAATAGCCATGGCTAATATCAGAAATAGAAATTAAATTCAGTTGGTGTAAAGAAAAATCCCGCAAATCTCGCAAAGATGTTTAACTGATGTAGTACAATCATTATGAAAAGAATCCTCATTGATTTATTTTGAAGTGTTTGGAGGGATTTAAAAGCAGATAAAATGGTAGGAAAGGCCGAAATTTTAGTGATAGTATTGTAGGGATATAAAATTAATAGAAGTATATAAACAAACAGAGAAAAAACTAAATAAAAAGTAAAATATTGTTATTTTTATTCAGTAAGATTTTTTTTTTTCACTTTATTGAAATTAATTGAATTAATATTAATAAATTCATGTCCAGTGAGGTTTTGATAGGATTTTCTTTGAAAACTGAATTTTATACTCTATCCACATAAATTCTGTGTAAAAAAAGGTAATTTATTTATACCCGTTATGATACAAATTTAATAGAGCAAAGATGACGAAAAAGAAAGAGCAAAAGAACTACTTAACTAACACAATAATTGATAGATAATATAATAAGATTATGTGTAGAGTGTATGTAAGAATATAAAATAAGCGACAAGCACTAAAAAACTTACCGTGATATAGATCATATAAGGAAAAAGAAAATCTGTGGCGTTTCAAATTGGATCGATTTGACATACTCGTTTCTCATCGAATCTGAACTTCATTCATTTATACCTTGACATTGACAGCTTTAGTGTAACGTACTATTGTTGAACAGGGTTTTAAAAAAAATAAATCAAAATACTGCCCGAATTTTGGTTTTACTATTAAATGCACAACATATCAATTGAATCCCAAATTAAAATACAGACTAATACGAAGTGGTGGTCAAGATCTGACTGAAATGAACCAAAAATGTATAGCAAGATAAAAATATATAACATAAAAAAAGAATTACAAGTAAAGATGTGAGGTTAAATAAAAGTAAGGAGGTAGAAGTAGTGCCCATAACATTTACTCTCTCTGTGTTGTCTGAAATATTACAGAAAAAACCCTTCTGAAGAAGGGGCTGGGCTTTCGGTCCCTCCCTATGTCTGTTTCGTGGTCCTTGAATTTGAATCAATTTAAGGAGATATAGATGGGAGATTTGGCATTTAACATGGTGTTAGGTGCTTGTTGTTATGATCTGACAAGAAAAATGAGTGAGCTCAATTTCATAAACATTTAATTCTTTTTTCTTTTTACTGAAGTCAGTACAGTCCGTTACTTGACGTGATGCATTTAAGATCACCCTGGCTGTGATGTTGAAACACGCAGAAATGAAATGCTTTAAAAAAGCTTTTTTTTTTCAAACGAAATTAAAGAGCAACGTTTATATAGGAACGAAGAGGAACCATTTTAAGTGTGTCTTAGCAAATGTTTTATGAACTATGTCTTTGCCACCTAAAGATCCATCGCACACTTGCCAAATATAACTGGAAGATATTATTCTATTAACAAACTATCTAAAAGTACCCTTCCTGTTTTTCTACCCTTCCTCGACCTCCCCTCAAAGTATCAGAAGACTAGGGGACATCTAAGGAATCACCGTACGACTTGAAAAAGAAGCTATTTCTTTAGCTAGAGAGTAACCAGTCTAAGGAATCAGCTCTCAGAAGATATAGTATTAGTTGAATCATTAAATCCATTTAGGTGTCAATAGCCACCAAAAGGAATGATTCAAGTACCATACTAAACTTTCTTATAAAGAAGTGTGTAAATATACTATACTTTATAAATTTCTTATAAATTATTAATTCATGTTAAGTACGGTGGTATTGGCTAAGCGTTCCAAGGAAAGGTCATGGTGATGCGGCCGTCCTCTGCCAAAAAATTTTATCGCTTCAATTTAATTTTGTGAAATTAAAAAATGCGATTTTGTGTTAGAATGGATTTCCCCTTATTCTACATTTTCGGAGATACGAAATAGTATTCACAGGGTATTTACATTGGTGTTTCGCTACCAAAACTTAAGAGGGGAAGAAAATAGGCTGTAGAATACTTATTTAACAAATCTATTCGTTACAGATATGAAAAGCAAATCACTATTATGTGACTTTTCCACAAATTGAAAAACGAAGATGCTAAGTTTTACAAGGTGACAGACGAATAGGGGGGGGGTCCTGACCTTGAAAATTTTTCAAAAACGTAAAATGTCTTTTACTTTTATGTTTTTACTTTTATAACTGTAATAAATCAAATAATATTAACATCTTGATTAACAAATATCAGAATATGTATATTAAACTGACAATGCACATTCCATTTGTATTTTTTTCAGTAAAGTGCAAATTATGTTCTGGCCTTGGGAAGGCATATGGGTTTTGAGCTCTACTCATGTTAATAACTCCTCGTTTTGAGTTAGACTTAGTTATTTATTGTAACTTCTTTTCGTATTGAGTTTCATTTATTTATCCATGCTGATTTGTGGTAGTTTCACGCCTGTTAGATTATTTGATTTTATTTTTCGTTATTTTTTGTTCAATGGTGTTCTTTCGTTTTCTTTGAAAAACTTATTCTGTGGAAAAAGTTTTTTTAATTAATTTCTGTTTGTTTTATATTGACATAGTCTTTTCAGGGAAAAAGAAAATAATAGTTTAAATCTTTTTCTTTTTTTTAAAGACTTTATAGTTTTGCCTGCTATTTGTATGCTGGAGAAAATTGTTCAGCAATTTTTAACAAGATGCACCCTTTTAAAAATCTGGACACAAATAGTAGTGTTTAATTTAGTTTCATACTTCTCTAGTTGACCTGAAACAGTAAACTTGATACCATTTGCAAAAAAAATCTATTTACTTTCTTTGATAGCTTGCATACACTTACGCTACTTTGATTTGGTTAAATTTTAAGAGCAGAAGCAGCCCCGAAAGTTTGAATATAATACCCTCGGTCGTTCTTGGGATACTGCTGAGATGCCGTATTGAGAATTAGCATTAACACAGTGCATTTTGATTTAATCTTAACTTACAACCTTTGCCCTGGGGACTCTGGGGGGTTTGTGATCCTTAAATACATAATTTCCAGAACTTTCAACTACGTTGAACAAAATGGCTATCTCTAAACTTTGATTGAACGTGTTTGGGAAATGGTGGGTGTGAGAGGGGGGTCAATTACTCTCCATTCACTTTCGACTATTAAAAAGGGTCATTTCAATTTCCAAACAAATGAGCCCCTTTTGAAATTTCTACAACAACTTTCTATATAAACCTTATATGCCCCCAGGGCATAACTTACAACCCTTGCATTGAGGGCTCTGAGGGGGTTATTATCCTAAAATACCTAATCTCCTGAAGTTTCTACTACATTGAACAAAATGGATATCTCAAAATTTTGATTGGATGTGTTCGGGGAAAGGGTGGGCGTGAGAGGGGGGTTAGTTGCCCTTCACTCACTTTCGACGCTTAAAAAGGCACTAGCCCTTTTAATTATCAGTTGAATGGGCCCTTTTTGATGTCTTTACAACGTAGCTTTCTGTAAAAACATTACATGGTCCCAGGGCAGCAGTTACAACCGTTGCCATGAGGGCTGTGGGGGGGATGGGTTGTCATCCTTGAAGATCTAATTCCTAAAAATTTAAACTATGTTGGATAAAATGGCTATCTAAAAATTTTGATTGGATGTGTTTTGGGAAAAGGTGGGCGTGAGAGGGGGATTAGTTGCCCTCAAATCACTTTCGACTATTAAAAAGGGCACTAGTCCTTTGAATTTCCAATCGAATGAGCCCTTTTTCAAGTTTCTGTGACAAAGATTTCAATAAAAACCTTATATGCCCCCAGGGCATAACTTATAACGGTTGCCCCGAAGACTGTGGGGGGAGTGTCTTCCTCAAAGGTATAATTTCCTGAACTTTAAACTGCGTGGAACAAAATGGCTATCTCAAAATTTTGATTGGATATGTTTGGGGAAATGGTGGGCGTGGGAAGGGTGTTAGTTGCCTTCCAATCACTTTCTACTATTAAAAAGGGCAGTAGCCATTTCAATTTCCAATCGAATGAGCCTTTTTTGAAGTTTCAACGACAACGCGTTCTATAAAAACCTTATATGCCCCCCAGGGCATAACTCACAATCCTTGCCCCGAGGGCTGTGGGGGAGTGTCCTCCTCAAAAACATAATTTCTACCTGAAAATCAACCACACTGAACAAAATGGCTATCTAAAATTTTTTATTGATATGATAAGATAAGATATTTATATTATGTAAGGCAGTTAAAAAGGCACAAACTAAAACAAAACCAAAAAAAAAAAATGAGATAAAAATAGTGTTAAAAAGGTTTAAAAGAGAGTATATAGAAAGGGGAGGGAACGGAAGAACCAAACAGACACAAGTATGGGTATCACCAGTACAAAAAAAAAAAAAAAAAAAAAAAAAAAAAAAACTAGTGGTTTATTTGATCAGTAAGGAAGGGGACAAAGGTTTTTTCATATCTGGAGGTTAAACAACGGATTGAGGACAAGATAGGGACGGGTTCAGAAACAGTACGTGGCAGGCGGTGTCTGGATGCGGAGTGTCTTTTGGGGGAAATGTTTTCCGTGCGAGGGTTTATTATTGCATTTTTTGCAAAACGGAGGCACAGCGTTCCTCTCCTGTGCTCAAGAGTTTTCAGCTTGGACTTTTTTAGAAGGAGTGAATATGGTACCAAAGTTTCTTTAAAGATTATTCTTAGGGCTCTTTTTTGAATAGATCCAATTTTATCTGATTCATCACGGGAGATGCCAGGATGCCAAACTGGACAAGCATATTGGAGATGCGAGCAGACAAAGGAAGCATAAATCCTTGAAGAATAGGAAGGGGGAGACGTTAAATTTATTCAAGGGCTTAAGGAGAGACATGGACGTATTAGCTCTACGGACAATGACTTTCACGTGGATATCCCACTTTAAATTAGAGGAAATTGTAACCCCAAATAATTCAAAGGAAGACAAAGAAATATATGGGGGGGATGGGGTTAAAGAAAGTTGGAGTGGATTTCAAGAAATGGATCGTCATTGTATTTCATTTGGGGGAATTTACTTTCATGTTCAGGCTCTTTGCTTCATCTTAAATGTGGGTTAGGATTTCGATGGGATCACTTTTAATATTCCTGTGACATACTTCGAGGATCGACAAGTCATCCATGTATTTCCACCTTTGGAGGAACTCCTTACCAATATCGTTAATAATGACTAGAAATAATAGTGGTCCCAATAAGGTTCCTTGAGGAATTCCACAATATATAGGCAGGGGGTTAGAGAAAATATTTTTGTATTTAACAACTTGAGATCTATTTGAAAGAAACGATATAACAATATTTACTAACAGAGGATAAAGTTTAAAGTTAACCAGTAGTGAACGAATTAGGGTGGTGTGGTCAACCAGGTCAAAAGCCTTTTGGAAATCAACTAAGACAAGGTTCAGCCAAACATTTGGTTTATCAAGGTTACTTACGATGGTATGCATTAAGTGCACAAGGTAATGGGTGGTGGAAGTTTTCTTTAAGTTACCAAACTGCCGGGTGTCAATGCGTGGACAAATTTATCCTTAAGCCAGTCACAGAGGAAACCTTCATAAAGTTTGGAAAAAACAGAAGTGAAAGTCAGACTGGTGCATTTTTCAAGCCAGGTGTTATAAAACCTTGTTTCCAGCAACTTGGGAATTTACCAAATTTTGTGATGTGGTTGAAAATATTTGATAAAGGCTCCGCAATTTTGTCCGAAAAGGCTTTAATTAAGTCAAGTGGGATGTCCAAGGGACAAATACTTGATTTTCTAAGCTTAAGAATTTTATTTATAACATCAGAGGGAGAAATAAAGGGGAAGGAAGTATTGGGAGGAATAGTTGGACTTGAGCCAGCGAAAGGGGGGAGGCTTTGAACGATGGAAGCAAGGTACAAGTTCAGATCATTGGCAGTCTTATTAGGGGGTTCAGGGAGATGAAAATCAATTTCGGAAGGACTTTTTTCGCACATTTCTTTAATTTTTCTGTACCATTGCTTGGGCTTGTTATAATATAGACCTTTGACTTTATTATTATAATAATTAGAAGCTGCTTTTCTTAATTTTTTTTCTTTAGGAACTTCTTTAGACTATTAGCCTCAGTAATACGACCTGCTTTGAAAAAATTGATTTCTTTTCTTATAAGTTTTTTTAAAGACTCAGTGACATAAGACTTATCTGTAGAACACGTTTGAAATTTTTTCTCATGAAAATAGGATCAAGAATCTTTCTTATATAGACTTCTGAGAGATTAATTCATTCAGTAAACGTCATTTTTGTGATACAGCGTGTGCCAATTTTCTACATACATCCAACTGCAAACGCGAACTAGTTTTGGTCCAATGAGGGGTCCAAAGTCGGTTTCAGCTCGACATAACGACTGCTAAACTTTAGCCAGTAGAGATGGGAGAAGGCTAAAGTGGTAACTACCCCCTAAAGGGGGCAGAGTGGAGACGGGTTTGTAAAATTTAGAAAGATTAGTGCAAATTAAATCAAGAGTAGTATTGCCTTTTGTAGTAGGGACATTAACGACCTGTTTTAAATTAAAAGTGTTACATGTAGAATCAAGTCTTATATCGTTTGCGTCACCCATTAGGAAAATTCCTGGATTTTGGTATTTTGACTGCACAAAGTCAGTACTTGTATGTAATTTTTCGATAAAATGTGTTTTGTCAGCAGATTTCTGATTAGGGGAGTAATAAAAACAACACAGGACAATTAAATTGATAGGACGTGGCAAGACTTTAGGTCGAACAGACACCCACATAATTTCATCAAAGGGAGTAAGACACGGAATTGGGATTTCACTTGGGTATAAATCATTACGGACAAAGAACAGAATTCCGCCACTTTTCTTACCCAGAGGATGGTTTTCTGGTCTGAGTCTAATAAATTGAGAAAAATTGTTAATCTTTAACATGTGCAAATTTTGAGCTTGAACTTCAGTAATAGCGATTACATCTAATCTATATATTTTAGAAAGAGTGTCTAATTCATTAAGATTTTCAAAGTTGGGGCTTTCGGCGTTGCTCAACAAAAGTGTGGGGAATCGAAAGCGACTTGTGAAGGTACCGTTTTTATACTTTCCTTCTTATATATCACAGATGGGGTCAGAGGTTCTAATGTAATTCTTGACGGGGGCTAAACTTGGACAGTGAGAACAAGGGACAGGGGGATCAAATCCGTCTTTTTCAAATATAATTGCGCAGGTACTAGCAGAGACTCTAAACAGCGGTAACTATTTGAAGTTTTAGAAACTCTGCATGGAAGTGTTACAAGTGGATCGTTCTACCTGCTTATTCTTAAACCAGTCACACTGGAAGGGTAGCCAGGGGGGATAAAGTGCAAGGGAAGGGAGAAAGGTTTCCTGGTGATCTGGGAATAAGTCAAATTGGGAGTGTTCTTTATATGGAGGGGTGGGGGGCAAGCTGATGCTGAGGGAGGGAAGTATGGTGGGGGTGTCTGAGAGGGGAGGGGTTGGGTTTGCTTCGGCAAATAACGGGGGGAGTCCAGAACCGGCCGGTAACTTCTTGGACGCACGGAGAAGAACGGAGTCGAAAGGAAGTGGATTTTTGGGAGGAATATGTGTGAGGGGGGGGGGGATGGTCCGAATTGAGTGAAGTGATTGTGGGGGTTGGACTGGCTGGGCACGCGTAAGTGCTTGGGGCGGAGGATTGTTTCGAGGGATGGATTCCTGAGGTATACTGCTGTGTATCGGGTATGCAGGGGGATAAGAATGAAATTCGAATGGAACACCAACAAGGGGAGGGGGGGGGGTCGTGAATACTTTTGATGTCACCCAAAAAAATGTTTGGTTTTAAAACTATGCTCCAACCCTGGAGATGTATGTGCAAAAATACACGACTTATAAATACAAGATAAAACAAAACACAGATCAACATGGTCAAAAATACGCTTATCAGACACACAGACTCCCGAAATAAAATGACGACAAATATATAGAAATTTGCATTGTTTGCGAAACTTGCAGAAACCACTATCAAAATGCTTGCAGATCACATTTTCCTTTCTGCTTATTTTTATATTTATTTCCCTTTTATCCATCACTTTCGTAATTTTTTCAAAAATAATAACAATGTCATCGTCTGGTTATGACTTCTCCATAACCTTGTTAATCCTTTTGTTTAGTTCATTATCACCTGATAATTTATGTGAAAAACCGGGAGTAACTGGACTATTCCCGAACTCAAGGGCGTCATCAGTAGTTATACTACACGTAGGTATTTGTACGCTCTCATGGGATACTCTGCAATTAATTCTGGATTTGCTGAACTCTGGTAATTTATCCCCTAGTGTAGTAATAATTGCTTCGTTTTTTTTTTAAGTCCTCTTGTAATTTGGTGATTTTCGATTTAAGGGTCACTTGATTGTTTTCTAGATTGTAGAGTTCATCTTCCATAAGGAGGCGGTGGGAATTATGGGAGTTGATATTTTCACTTAATTTTTTAATTTCAAGATCGCGTTCATGGAGTATATCGTTACCAATTTTTTGGTCATTGAGAAAAATATCAACTTGTTTTTTCAAATCTTCTATAGCTACTTCTTGCTCTGAATTCTTCTCTAACTGGGAATTGTATTTAGCTCGGAGATCAGCCAGCTGCTGGATATGTTTAACACAGTCAACACAAGGGGGGACTTGGGAAGCTTGATTTTTTTAAACTGATTTTGGCGTTGTAGGTTTTGTGGCAGACTTGGGTGTAGAGCGTGGTTTAGAGCCAGGGGGTAGAAAAAGTGGTGTTAAAGGTGGTTCGGGGTCCTCATTCAAAGAACGGGGGGACTGGCAGTTTAAACAAAGCCACTCACCACATTGTTTTCTCTCCTCAATAGAAATGCCTGCACATTTTGGATGAAACCACTGTTGACACCGGCTGCACTGCACTGTTCCACTAGCGGCACGAAGTCTGCACTCAGGGCATGTGTACTTCATGGGCCTTGACATAATAGTGGATTGGATTGGATGTGTTTGGGGAAAAGGTGGGCGAGAGAGGGGGGTTAGTTGCTCTCAAATCACTTTTGACTATTAAAAAGGGCACTAGACCTTTGAATTTCCAATCGAATGAGCCCTTTTTCAAGTTCCTACGACAAAGATTTCAATAAAACTTATATGCCCCCAGGGCAATAATTTATAACCCTTGCCCTGAAGACTGTGGGGGGAGTATCCTGCTTAAAGGTACAATTTTCTGATTTTTAAACTGCGTTGAAGAAAATGGATGTCTCAAATTTTACTACAGATGTGTTTGATGAAATAGTGGGCGCGAAAAGAGTGCTACTTGACGTTCAATTGCTTTTTACTGTAAAAAAGGATGCAAGCCATTTCAGTTTCTAATCGAATGAGCCCTTTTTGAAGTTTCTACGACAACGCGTTCTATTAAAACCTTATATGCCCCCAGGACATAACTTACAACCCTTGTCCTGAGGGCTGCGAGGCGGTTGTCATCCTCAAATACCTAATTTACATAACTTAAAACTACGTTGAATAAAATGGCTATCTCAAAATTTTGATTGGATGTGTTTGGGGAAATGGTGGGCGTGAGATGAGGGTTATTTGCCTTCCAATCACTTTTAACTTTTAAAAAGGGCAGTAGCCTTTTAAATTTCCAATCGAATGAGCCTTTTTTGAAGTTTCTACGACAACGCCTTCTAAAAAAAACTTGTATGCCCCCAGGGCATAACTTACAACCCTTGCCCTGAAGGCTGTGGGGGAGTGTGCTCCTCAAAAAAACAATTTCTATTCAGAAATCAACTACGTTGAACATAACGGCTATCTAAAAATTTATATTGGATTTGTTTTGGGACAATTTGGTCGTGGAAAAGATGCTAATTACCCTCCAATCCCTTTTCGCAATTAAAGAGGGCTGAAGCCATTCTAATTTCCAATCGAATAAGCCCTTTTTGAAGTTTTTACGACAACTCCTTAGATACAACGTGCCCTGCTCTAAAGAAAAAAAAATAATAGATAATACATTGTGCCAACGTTGTTCTTATATGCCCTCAGGGGATAACTTAAAACCCCTGCCCCGTGGATTGCGGGGGAGTGTCCTCCTCAGAAACATATTTTCTATCTGGAAAAAGGGCACTAGCCCTTTGAATTTCCAATCGAATGAGCCTTTTTTGGAGTTTCTACGACAACGCCTTCTAAAAAAACAACCTTATATGCCCCCAGGGCTTAATTTACAACCGTTGCCCTGAAGGCTGCGGGGGAGTGTCCTCCTCAAAAACATAACTTCTATCTGGAAATCAACTACGCTGAACAAAATGGCTATCTCAAAATTTTGATTGGATGTGTTTGGTGAAACGGTGGGCGTGGGAGGGGTATTAGCTACCTTCTAATCGCTTTTGACTATTAAAAAGGGCTCAAGCCCCTCCAATTTCCAATTGAATGAGCCTTTTTCGAAGTTTCTACGACAACTCCTTCGATACGAAGTGCCCTGGTATGAAAAAAAAATTAAAACATTGTGCCAACATCGTTCTTTACTTAGGCAGCGCGATTGCGCTGCCTATGATAATAATCTAAGTCCGAATATTCCGGCTTCATATATTAAAAACAAACTAAGCTAAATTAAACAAAACCTATAAAGATTAGTAAAAAACAAAACACAAACGATGTAAGTTTTTACATGTAATTCAAGCGTAATAAGATGCGAGTTTTTTATCGTTTGTGTTTTTTTTTTCTTATATCTTTATATGTTGTGTTTAATTCAGCTTAGCTTTTTTTCGGTTGATAAAGACTTCCGGATGTAAAGCTTTATGTTTGAAATATTTATACCCTTTTTTACGATATTTTCATTTCGTTTTATTTTTAAATGGAAACACAGTGTGGTCCAACATATTACTAACCATGACGTGGTTCTAAGTGGCAGTGGTACAGTCAGAAATTTTCTATCTGCTATACTTTCTGAGATCCGATCTATTATCTACAGACGGTATAAACATATTTTGTTGGTTTATTTTTTCTGAGAATTTTTTTTTTCTGGGAAAAACGGGGAATTTTTTCCGAAGTTTCAAAGTTTGCTTTCACACATCGGGTCGTGAAGAAGAATAGTTTGGCAGAATTCAATTACGCTATCTTGCCATGCTACTATTTAACCTTTAGTCTTTTTAAACTCATTAGTTTTTTAATCATATTGGGTTTTACTTAGTGATAAATGGTCCTCCTTGATCTTTTCCTGTTAAAACTCTGTATTTGTCACATAAAAATGAAAATTTTAGATCATTTTGTTTAATCTTATTAAATCCTTTTGGATTACATTGTTGGATCAATACTTGGGATATGATCCGTGCCCATCCAAAAGATATATCTAATATCCGAAGTGGCTCTTTTCATGACTGAATTGTGGGCTTAATCTGTTGCTGTCTGTGGATATGTCCTTGAATTTTTATGCTTTCGAAGCTCTAAAGGTGAGGGGTTTCCGATGAAGCTAAATTTTCAATTTATTCGTTTGAGTAAGGAGATCTGTAAATTTACTGCAGTTGATTTTAACATCTAAACATAAAGTTAAAACTGTTATTATTTTTGAAATATAGTTGTTCAGGCGGCTGACACCCTAGAGCCTGAGCTTCTCTTCACAATAGTGTAAGTGATGCAAATGGACCTGAAGAACTGGGGTAGTCAGGCCCTTGTTTTTTTCTTGGACTGTTACCTCTTTCCCTCTGGGTCTTATTGTTTATATTTTTCATATTAAATTGTGTTTAATGTTATTGTTGCTTGATGCATGACAGGGAGGTGTTGGAGATGATAGGCTGATTTCTTCACTTTTTTCATTATTCCTGATTATATTGCATCATGAATGATCATTGTGTTTTTTTTTTAATTTGATTACTTAATTATGTTTTTTTTTCGTCCATGTGTTCTGCGAATTCGCTTCTCTTCCGGGTCTTCGATTTTTTTTTTCTTCTACACAACATATCTGAGACGAAGAGAACCTGTTTCAATCTCTTCTAAGGAAACTGAGAAATTATGTTTAAAAGAATTTATTTGACTTATATGATGACTGATCCTACTCGGCGCAGCAGCTTAGCAAGACTTTAAAACGATTTCTTCTGCGCTTGAGCGCCCACCCTCCAAATTAAACTTTTGGGTATGGTCCTTGTTACTGGAATTAGAAAATTATGTGGTGTGAGAGTACCCGAGTCGAAATTGCAAGCTTTTTTTTAAGTCGTGAAGGGAATAGTTAGGATTTAGTGCTAAAGGTTGCTAGCCTAAAAACAGATTCCACTAGCAGCCTTGATTTGCTTTCCAAGTGTTGTCAATTCTTTTCTTCTTTGAATATCGATCAGGTAGATTTCAGCTAGTCGTGAACATCAGATGGAAAGCTAAGCTGGTTTAGCTTTCCAGAAAGAAAGCTAGCCAGTACGCGAATAACGCCATTTAGTAAGGGGGCTGTTTAACTAGGCTGTTATTTGCATTTATGATAAATAACTATCTCAGATACCAAATACTCAACAACCTTCTAAGAAAAAATAGCATAGAAGATGTATTGCTTACTTTGATTATAATGCAGCAATGATTTCAAAAATCTTCTTGCATTTTCTTATGTCTTTGAGCATGAACAGCTTGTTTAACCGTGTTTTAATATCCTTGAAATTAAATTGTTTTCTAATAAGTGTATTTTTTTTCAATGTCTAAGTTTTTTTTATATTTATGTTGTATTATTTAATTCTGAAATTCAAAGATTTTGACATTGGAATAAAGAAAAGAAATCAATGAAAGTATAAGTTACAGTGTGAAGCATAAATAGTTTATTTTAGCACGTTTAGCAAGATTGGGTCCTAAAGAATTTGTCTTTTCAATGTCAAAAATTTCTGATTATTTTTGGTCATTGATTCTAGTTATCAAAAGCCATTGGTTTTGACTTTTAAAAAAAGTAAAAAGAAAGCACGAAAAGGGAATCTAGTCAATTCGGCTTCATAATGGTTCATTTGGCAATTCATTTGAATTTTATTTGTTTGACGTTAGTAGGGCTTCTTTATATCATAGGAATAAAAATTAAAAGGTTCTGTAAGACTGTCATAGAAGATACTTTTGGAGAAAACTAAAATTAATCAATTTTTCTTATTCTTTTTTTAGGTAGTTTTTGTTGAAAATACAGTCTTTATCATGGTATGGTTTTTCCACACACCTTTGGACGTAGCATTTAAAGTTGGTGGACTACCTCTGCATTTTTTGCTGTTTGTATCTGGTGTTTCTTTATTGTGCTTATATTATATGAAATTGCATCCCGAATGTGAATCAATATCGAACAACTTCTGGCAGTCCACTCTATCTAAGAAAGAAGAAACTGTTGAAGAAACTAATGTTAATGATAACAGTACAAGTGCTGAAAATCCTGATAATTCAGCCGTTTGAAATCCTGATAATGCAACCACTGGAGCACATTCGCTGAAGGCATTTCGGGTTTTATCACAGTAAGATGGTATCTGATACCGTATTTATGTTTATATCTGCTAAACTTTTTACAAACAAAAATTACAAATGCTGTCACTCAAAATGCAGCTGCTTGAGTACATTTACTGATGGTGCTGCGGGTCCTATTACAGTAAGAGGTTATTCGACACTGTATTTAGTTTGTATATGCAAAAATTTTGGCAATCAATATTAACAATATGCTGCAGCTGAAAATAAAACCGCTTGAGCACATTTACTGAAGGCGCTGTTGGTCATATCACAGTAACATTGTATTTGATGCCATATTTGTGTTTATATCTGCCAAACTTTTGGCAAATAAAAATAGCACAGGTTTTACTATTTTGGGTGAAAGTTTAGCCTCTATGCGTAGTCTCTATGCATAGTGTCATTTTAAAAGTGACCATATCCCTCAATATAACATAGTAACAGAAGAGCAGGAAAAATACGAAGATTTCAAAATATGAACAGTGTCAGGGGCTTAAATATAGTATTAAGTGCAGGTAAACAAATTTAAATCTTAGTTACAAGTTGTGAATGACGAAATTACATAAATACATTAAACAGTACACGATACCTTAGCTTACATTAGAGAGCCGCTAGAGACCCCACAGAAACTGCTCTAGAGGAAACTTTTAAGTTATCATTGAGCAACTTCAATGGAAATCACTTGACGACCTATACTTTCCTAATATATAGATACCCTAAATTCCGTTGTTAAATCTTTAAGGACTTCGAGACTGTATTAAATAGAATCAATACTACATTCATTTCATCCAAAATATGATTGTTTACTGTGTGACCTGTTATGAATTATCTCAGTTATTGGCATATTTTACCAGTTTATTTAGTTAGTCTGAAGCTCGTTATGTATCTGATCCGTTTGTTCTTTGAGCTTAAATGGTAGTTGAGTATCAAGTGTTTTTTTTTTTTTATTTATGGTCGCGAGATGACTCTTAAGTTGACTATTTCCTACTCATGGGCTTTATCTCTCACTCCCATTATCTGAAATAGAGTATATGTTTCAGGATTTTTTTTTTTATGTAACTTTTATTTGTTACCCTGAGTTGAGTCTCGAGTCTGCAATTTACAACCTTTAATTGTTGCTACCTCTGCCTGAAATAGGACATTCAGATAGAAATATTGAGATTAAGATTTGGGCTGATGTGAAATGTAATTTTGGTTGTTTACCAAACTCAAATCAATACCTAAAAAAGACTTTTGGATCTTAATTAAATAAAAATTAATTTTTCTTATTCTCGAACTTAACAATGTGTCAAATGTTTGAATGCAGTTATGATTGAAAATTAAATTTTGAAGATATTGTGATGAAGTGATCAAATCAGTTTTCCTCTCTCTCTCTCTCTCTCTCTCTCTCTCTCTCTCTCTCTCTCTCTCTCTCTCTCTCTCTCTCTCTCTCTCTCACTCTCTTTCTCTTTTGAAATACGGTTTTGTTTACGACATTCAAATTTTCTATGCGTCACATTGTTATTTAGTATTAACTAGGTTGAATCATCAGTTCGCAATAGTTCTGTACGCAAACTTTATTGTTTATGTCAAAGTTTTTTTGTTGACTTAGATTTATTATTTTAAATTAATGTGTCAATAACTATTCCAGTTTTCCTCTTAACTTAGTGACATTCCACTGATTTTCTGTAGAAAATTCTGTTGCATAAAAATAATTCATGTTCTCAGTACCCACATTCTTTTTTTTTTTTTTTTTTTTTTTTTTTACATAATGCCCTCCTTTAATATAATTCCTACTTTATAGAATTTTAATCCAGACATGTATACAGGGATTTATAAATCCTTTTTTCTTTCTTTTATATAAATCTCTTTAGTGTAAATCTTCCTTTTTATATAAATCCCTCCTTTGTAGCATATTTATCCTGGCATGTATACAGGGATTTATAAATCCTGTTTTCCTTTTTTTATATATAGGCTAAATCCCTCCTATAATCTAAATCCTCCTTTTTTATAAATCCCTCGTTTCTAGCATTATAAACCGGATATGTATACTAGGAGTTTTGTTAAAGATTTCGTTTCAGTTTTCCTTTATTTTGCTGTTGTAATGAATTTGTTCCCTCCTCCATAGAACAGTAAAATCCAACCTGTCATAAATGGACATTTCAGACATTTTTGTATTATTATTATTATCATCGTTATATTATAAAAAATCTTGAGATTTCAAAGGAGTACATCTCCCTGTATACATACCTGGATTATAATGCTACAAAGGGTTTATATAAAAAGGAGGATTCATATTAAAGGAGGGATTAGCATGCTAGTCATTTTCTGATCTGGTCATGATGATACCAATTATTTCTGTCTTCTGACTATATTATAACCTTAGGTATTGTTGCCACCTGGCTGACTTAGAAATCATAAACTCTTAAAAAATATAATTTTAGGTTAGGAAAATTAAGTTGTTTTTCTTGAGATGGTCAGGTTTTGCGGAAAATCGAATCTTTGCAAGTTAAGTGTCAAAAATGAAAGTGATAAAACAACGAAGAAAAGGTCTAGTGAGATTGCGAAAAGAAAACTGTGTCACAAGTATTTCGACTGTAATGAACAAGGTGTGTTTAGTCCAAAGGAAGGAGAAAATTGAAGAACAAAAAAAAAGTTAAAAAGAAAATCCAGAAAAGAAAAAAAATAAAGCAAAATTTCAAAATAAAGGCTTCATAGTTGGGGCTCTTGTTGACAGCCCTTAATTTACTACTAGGATTTTAACCCTAAGCTCAAGACTAGCCAAATTAAAATAAGTTTATAGGTTATTTATTCTGAGTCTCGCTGGCCTTTTTTTTTCACTAAAAAAAGAGCTCGTAATAGTGCCAGAGGCTTTGTGCAGTACACATTCTTTTAAAAAAGGGTACATCTTAATATCGTCATGTTTTGTTGTTTAATTTAAGATTTTGAGAAATACATTCAATCCCTTACCCTCTGCAGCAATCAAGTATGGCCAAATAAACTAAAAATTTAATATGAGTCAAGGATATAAGCAATAATTCACATTGGGGGTGATGGGAGCTCGTTTTATAAGAAATATAAAAAAAAAAAAACAGACGAATTATTTGGAAGTATGAGAAATTGTAGAAAAGTCTCAACATCTCAAGGGAGAAGTGAAATGGGCTCAAGTTGATGATTTTTCAATCATCAACTTAGAAAGGTTATGCATATCCAAAGGTATTAATTGTAAAAATTACAGTCCTTGCTCTGGGGACTATGGGGGCTCATCGCTAGAGGCATAGCTATTGGACCTTTCAACTAAACTGAACAAAATGCTTATCTCAAAATTACAGTCCTTGCTCTGGGGACTATGGGGGCTCATCGCTAGAGGCATAGCTATTGGACCTTTCAACTAAACTGAACAAAATGCTTATCTCAAAATTTAGAGTTTTATATTCCTGCTTTTGCAAGGTGATGTTAGCCTTATTTTCGCACTTTAAGAAGTTACATTTTATTACTTAGTTGTAACATGTCAGTGTATACCAAACTAAAAAAGGTCAGTTACTGTGCTTAACTATGACTGATCCATGGACGAATCACACAATTTTTTCAGACTTAATTTTAAAATGAATTAAATTATTTACTTGTTACAAATTACAATTATTGGAGTATACTCCTTGGGGTCTCATTTGGAACTGTGCTTATGTGTGTTTAATTCCTTCTTATTGGTGAAACGGATATGAAGCCAACACATCTGGAAGGTATCCAGGTTCCTGTAATTGCAACGTGTTTTTTCGTGATCTTTTTTGGGAGGGTTGTTAAGACGATGGTATACTGTCCCCTTTGCGTTGGTATACTTCCAAAAGCAGAATTTAACCATGTATTATATTTTACAAGTGTTTTACCAGTAATCATTCTCCTTGTATTGCCTTTTATCAAGCTTGCTATAAAGAAGTTCAAAGACTCAAAACCGTGCACTTTTTTTTCTAGTTAACGAGTTGCCTCAGATTTTAAACTGTGATCTTTGTTCTTTTTTTGTGTCCTCCTGTGATTTATTTCATTTCACACGTGGCACGCTTTTTATTAGTGTTACTTAGACTGGTATTAATAATTTCTAATGTTGGAGGTAGTTCGATAGCACTGCATACTTATGTGACTTACTTATGCATATAATTGCATTGTACCAATTTTTTGGTGAGGTATTATTTATATTGTATCAATATTACAAGCCACGCTGTAAATTGACATTTTGGGAATAAATTGTTCACTTTGATTTTATCATGAATTTGAATGCGAAATGTTTGCTGTTAGGAATTTCTGATGAGACTGCTTTTGGAAAGTCTGCATTATTTCAGAAAAGTTGACACAAAGTTCTTAAGAAGTTTGATATCTCGAATTTTCTGTCTACAGAAAACCCACCCTCGATGATCATCAAACCACCCTCCTTATGTGAAAAGAGGGGTGGTAATCTCTTAGTCGACAAAGTTCCAAAAATCTGTCCATACAATCATGTAGCATTTGAATTAAATTATGTTAGAGATATTTTATTCTGTAATGGTTACCCAATTAAACTTATTGAGAATATCATAGAAGATTAAAAAAGGTAAATCAAGAAAATAATGAACCCCCTCCCCCTTTCCTTAGTTACTCTGGCAGTTGAAAACAAAACCACCACTGTACCATATATCCCAAAACTCAGCGGCAAACTTGGAAAATTTTTAAAGAAACATAATCTCTTTGTTTCTCTAGAAAATGAAGTAAACGTTGAACGTTTTTTCAATTCTGGAAAGGATGAAACTGAATCTTTATTGGGTAGTGATGTTCAGAGGGTCTCGTGTTCAAGTGGGATGTTTAACATGGGTATGACCCGTCAACGGGCGGGAGAAAGACTGCATGAACACAAGATTTTAATAGATAAATCTCTGAGATTTGAAAATAGAAATAAAAATGACGATTTTGATTTTGCCTTGGCCCTCCACATCTTTGAAAGTCCTCATCATTTACTTTCTTTTTGGAAGTAATCAAGTAAGAAAGTAAGCGTTTTGGCAAGTTTAATGTCTACAGCAAATGGCTTACCACAGTCTTTTAAGGGGGCAATTTAAATTAAAAAGTATTCATAAAGAGAGACCTTGTATTAAACAGAGATACTGGAAATATACCTATAAACCCAATTTACAATGACTTAATATTAAAAGATTCAAATCACACTTTTCCTCAGTTAAATTAACATCTTTTGACTGCACTTTAGATGAAAATCGGGCTAGTAGAGCAAGCCATGTCAATCGCTAAGCAGAGACTTCTTGCCCAATCTAAATGGTGAATGGTCTTTCATTTATTGTGGCTTAGTTTTTTGGTTTGTTTGATTCAGTATATCTCTTTTTCTGTTCGAGTTTTCTTTATAAGGTTAGTTTTTCTTCCTTTTTTTCTTTTTCTTTTGAGCAGTGAAGACGGTTTAGCGGAGGTTCTTGCCGAAATATCTGCTTTTGTCATTTTCGCTTCTTTTCTGTCTTCTGGCTGACATTACCCTGGTTTTTCTTGGCTATTTGTTTATTTTGTTTTCTTGTTTGTCATGAGAAGTTTGATGGAACTAATTTAGTATACTGAATCTAGAATCCTAAAATAAGCTAGAAATGTGTCTTCATGATAAAGAATGGTTGGCCTATTGCATAGATAGTTCATGTACTTAAAAAATTCAGAAAAAAATGACGAATTGCAAATTCTGTCACTTATAAGGTAATACAATATCGAAGTTTCGCTTAATGAAAAATTATTATTAGAGTTTAACAAAGCCAACTGATATCTGCGTATCTCTCTACGTCAATGTATATTTACGTATCGGCGAAGCCCGAGGCAAGAACAAGTGTTCTCCTGTAATCAAACAAAGAAATATAATCCTGAAATTTCGTTTTCAGGATTTTTTTTTTTTTTGTAATCTAATAAATTTAGTAGGTTCGTATGTATTTGTGCAAGGGCCACTTGGTGTGGGCTGAAGGCCTGAAACTGCAGCAGAGTGATAATACACGCCAAAGCTGATTCTTGTGCTATTATTGCCATTCAGCAGGGACTTCTGAACCATTCAGCTGCAGTTTGAATAAATTACTAACAGATAGATTGTTGTCGCATCAGAACTGGCAAAATAAAACTTATTCTCTACAGTTGATTTAAATTGTAAATCATAATTCATGTAAATATTTTACGTTTTCTGAGCACACTGTGGAAAAGGATAATCTTTAGAAAGTGTTGGAAATAATCATATTTTAACTGATGAATGTCACACGCTAGACTTAACCAGTGGGTAATATTACAAAAGTATGTTACATACTTTTTGTCTGTGGATGGAACCAAACGATCTATTGTGGTAAAATTCTGGTCGAAAAAATCGATGCAATTTATCTCAAGGTGACGGCAACCCGTGTTTCCACTTCTACGGATTTTTCCGTAGATCTACAGAATTTGATGTCTATCTACGGATGAAAGGACGCAGTTACTTTATCTACGGAATACCTACCGAAATCCTATTGAAAATGTCATATTCACCCTTCTTTTATAATATTTATCTTAAATCACCAGAGAATTCTGCTACAAGTTCGAATTTTTGGTTTGATGCAGATGCGTCGCATTTTGATGAAATCATATCTGCGATTTCTTTCGTCCGTGGCATTTGTATTGGTTCTTTTTGTTTTCAAGAAACAAAACAGGTTCTTTATTGCGTGCAAGTATAATCATCATCGATTTAAGTATAAGCTGACTTGGTGATTTGGCTATTCAAGAGGAGGATAAAGCTTCGAAGAATTGTCACTAAGCAATCTGTCACAAATAAAAATATAAATCTTTATTTTTTTCAATTACTTATTTTCACTGCATATTAATACAAAAGTAGCCCTCAAAGCACAAGTTTTGCAATGGAGTCTTTTTACTCTTAAATTGACCAAATCTTTTCTTTGTCTACTGACTACTGATTTTTCGAATATATTGCTTCTGTCAGCCAAAATACTGAAAAAACTAAGGCCATGTTAATGTTTTAAGTCTAACCAAGCTGCAAAAAAGCCAACCTTTTTGTTTTACATAAATACCAAGATTATTTGACTTTATCCTAAGTTAAATATCTCTCCAGTCTGTACGCGAATGTTTTTCGAACTAGTTTTGCCATGTTATATTTTGGCGAAAATTGGCCCAGATTTTCTTTATATTAGCATTAAATCTTTTGAGTTCGTATGTAAAATATTTTTAAAGATGAATTATTGCTTCAAGGAAAACACAAAAAGGGAATGAGGACAGAACCCTTACAGAAAAAAAAAAGAAATTGAGAACCTTACTGGGCAACAAAAGAGAAAAGCTTCGAATATTGGCGAAATTCCAATCTTGTACCTGTGAGTGATTATGACAAAAAAAGCTGCCGGGTTTGTGTTTCGTGTAGACCATAAGATTATTGCGGCTTAAGGGCTGAACAGACTTAGCTTTTTCGGTGCCGATTTTCAAAGAGAATGGCGGCAATTTGAGCTTGATTTTTTTTTTTTCTGTGCCGATTTACAAAAACGGCACCGAATTTCATCTTGATCATAAAAAATAGAAATCTTTAATCGTTTCTCCTCTTCAGTAGAAAAATCATAAGAACTAAATAATAATAATTAAATATTTAACAACAAAAGAACGTTATAATGTAATATTGAAATAATTTAAAGTTTAATTAATTTTTTTAATGAAATGAAAATTTAAAAAGAATGAAATTTAATAATACATAACTTATTGATAATAATAACAATAGAAGAACTAAATAATAAGTTGAGATCAATCATGCACGTATTGATAACGTGTAATTGACTATTGGTGTCCAGGATGTTAATTTTTGAAAATCCTACGCAAAGGGCATTGTTTTTGTACTACTATCGTTGGTAAATTTCTAGGTGTCGCTGTAATTTAGCAAGGATGAAAGTGAAAACGTCATTTGATGTCTTACTGTATGCTTTTTCATAATTCAATAATTACTTCTGGGGTTAGTTGAATCTTGAGCCCTTAAAGGGGCCCCAAAGGTATTTCATTTTTGTTACCACACAAAGAAAATATCAACACTAGTTAAGTTATTGAAAAGTGACTAAAAACATATCACTAGTGCATAAATAAGTCTTTCATGAGTAATATATTCCAAAAATACTTATTTTTAACTATTCAAACGTCATTTATTAGGCAACTCAAATATAAACCGTTTTAAGTTTTTCAAATGCCGTCGACAAAGATAGCGCTGAATTTTGCCATTCGAAACTTTGCCGTCGACAATTCAGGGTATACCCCAATTCAGATTATATATTTGCACATTACGGGGGGGGGGTTAAAAGTTCATGGTAAATTTGCATTGGGCCTTATAATTTACTTAGGATGAAAGTGAAACATCATTTAATGCTTTTTTTATGCTCTTTCATAATTCATATAAAATACCTTTGGGGCTCCTTTAAGGGCTCAAGATGGGATGCTATCATTTCATCTAACCGTCACAAGCACTAAACGTCATTTCGTCGACAAGGAAAATCCGTCAGAACATCGACACGTCAGGACATCGACAGTCATAATCACTGCCCGTCATAACGTCGAAAGTCATTCCATCGACAGTCACAATCGCTATCTGTCAGATCGTCGACAGTCTTAACATCGACACGTCATAACATCTAAAAAATATTTAGATGTTATCACGTGTCGATGTTATGACTGTCGACGTTCTGACGGTTAGTGTTTCTGATGGATTTTCGTCATGAAAAAATTTTTAGATGTTATGACCTGTCGATGTTTTGACTGTCGACGTTGTGACGGTTAGTGGTTCTATCGGATTTTCTTTATACAGTCACAATCGCTATCTGTCAGATCGTCGACAGTCTTAACATCGCCACGTCATAACATCTAAAAAATATTTACATGTTATCACCTGTCAATGTTATGACTGTCGACGTTATGACGGTTAGTGGTTCTGACGGATTTTCTTTATGAAAAAAAATTTATAAGTTTATATAATAGTTTAGAAACAAATGTCAGCTATATATTTGCACATCAGAGGGGGGGGGGGGGGAGCATAGCATATATTAAATATGTAACCTAACCTAGAAACCTTTTCCCCCGTAAACCCCAAAAAAACTAAAGCTTTAAACTCTTAGATGTTATGACTTGTCGATGTTATGACTGTCGACGTTCTGACGGTAAGTGGTTCTGACGGATTTTCGTTATGAATTTTTTTTAGATGTTATGACGTGTCGATGTTATGACTGTCGACGTTCTGACGGTTAGTGGTTCTGACGGATTTTCGTTATGAAAAAAAAATTGATGTTATGACGTGTCGATGTTATGACCGTGGACGTTCTGACGGGTGGCGATTGTGACTGTCGATGAACTGACGTCGATATTATGACATGTCGATGTTTGGACGGGTAGCGATTGTGACTGTCCATATTATAATTGTCAATGTCCTGACGTGTCGATGTCCTGACGGTAGTGGTCCTGATGTGTCGATGTCCTGGCACCTTCCCCTCAAGATGCAATTAGCCCAGAAGTGATTGGTAAATTATGAAAGAGCGTAAAAAAGGCATCAAATGATGTTTTCACTTTGATCATAGCTAAATTATAGCAACACCTAGAAATTTACCCTATTGTTTGCCCACTGATATGCTGAAATCGATGTCTGAAATGCTACGTGTGTCTGGCCCTTTACTGAATCCAAAAGGCTATCTACGGATTTTCTATGGAAAACCTTCTAACAGATTATAAAAATAGTTAATGGAAACACTCCTCGCAACACTGATGTAAACAGCAGAAACATTCAAGTGTTCATTGTGCTGAAAAGTACTTTCGTTCTATTTTATAATGGAATCTAAAAGTACTAATACACCTTTGTTGTTTTTGATTATCAGTTCTCAATATTTTCCTTGCCTTCTCCTTGTAAAGGATGTAATCTTTCATGTAGTCAAGGTCTACTCTGTTGAAGAGCTCCTAAATCTATATAAGAAATGATTAGGCTAATAATTCCATATTGATAGCTTGAAAGGCAGTACAACTGCATGAAAAGTAACGTTCTAAAAGAAGCACTGTAAAGAAAAGATTAGATCCATATAATTTCTAATTTTGTGCACTTTATGTTTTTTTTGTATTTGCATTAATTGGTCCTTCCTCTAATAGTCCAAGACATCACCCTAGGCTCAATGAAAACTTAAAGACTAAAAGTGATGAAATTTTTATGATATAATTCAGTGGTTTTCAATTAGGCTAATCACATTTCCATCTATGCTTTTAAGTGATTTTTGATGGTGTAGGCTAATTTTGTTTGATTCTAGCCTACTCAAAACTGCTAAATTTACTTACAATTTTTTTCTATCCCAAAAAAGCACCAGGTGTTTAGTTTTTCCACTCTCTAGAAGGAACAGTAGGCTAAATATTTACCAAATCATATTATTGAGTAATAACTAAAGTGAATATACCATTCAATGCCTTTTTTTTATGCTGATTATGAATATAATAATCATTTCTATTTGATATGAACTTTAGCCCCATTCAGGGGCTAAATTTATAGCCCCTGAATATATGCCATAGAATATATGCCAATTCAGGGTATATATTTCTACATTAGGGGGTGGGGGGCAAATTTTATTTCTGATGTAAATGGGAGGTAAGTTTAAATTTTACCCCCACCCTCCCTAATGAAGAAATATATACCCAGAATTGGCATATATCGGGGGGGGGGGGCTAAAATTCATTTACGATAGAAAGGATTATTATATTTGTGATAACCATAAAAAAATGCATCAAATGGTATATTAACTTTATTTGTTAATCAATTAAATGATTTGGTAAATATTTACCAAAAGAACCATGCCAGACAGACAAAAGTGGTACCATTAGACTCCTTAATTTATGTTAGGCTGTTTAAAATATAGCCTATTGGTTGCTTTTATTACAATGTTAAAGACTGCCCCTCACCCACTTTATTAGGGTAAAGACACTGATGATGCAACAGTGCAATTTTGGAACCACTGTCAACATTTTCCTTCAAAACTGGATAGGCATAACTCCATCTCTTGAAGCCGTTGTTATATTGTGACAATGTGAAATGGGGACACTAGGGTAAAGGCACCAATGATTTAACAGTGCAATTTTGTAACCACTCAAAATTTTCCTTCAAAACAGGATAACTCTTTGCTTAGTTGTGACTTGGAACACCATCTCTTGAAGCCATTGTTATATTTTGACAATGCAAAACATGGACACTATCCAATACACAAAGATAAGAAAAGAATATTCAATTCAATGAGTTTCCTGTTTTGACACAAAATGAGCTCCCAACAATTTTTTAGCTATGTAATGTTCAAACTGTCATTACTTCGTTATTTTTTAGCAAAAAAAGTTGGGATCAGCACCAATGCATCAAGATACATCTGATCTTCTCTAAAATGTAGCCACATTGGCTTTTTCTTGATAAAATCAAATTAAAATGGCAGCTAATATTATATTGACAAAACTAAGTTCCAAGTGTTGAAAATTCTTGTCTGATGTAGTGGAATACAAGGCCAACTAAAGATTTTGCTTCTGTCAAATTCAAATATAGATATTGGCTTCTATCATGAGATTCATTTCTTTTGAGAATATCTTGTAGTAATCATGGGTGCCAACAGGGGGGGGCATGGCCCCCTGTAAATTTGGGACTATGTAATAATTATAAGGAAACCAAAGGAAAGAGAGCAGAATAGGGATAAACCATGGGGAAATGTTTGTTGCCCCATTGTTGACTACCTGCCAATAGATTTTGACCCATAATAAGGAAAATATAAGTTCTAATTTGTGACTTAGTGACCCTTAAATATTTTTCCACAAAAATATTTTTGGTATTATTTGGTTGGAGCAAAAAAAAAAAAAAAAAAAAAAATTCTTCATAGTAATGAATGGTAAGTAAATAACAACCCTTGTCAATAATGAAAGTATGAGAGCTTAACTATTTATAACATTCATTCAAAGAATTAGATTTTTATGGTGATCCTAAATATATATTTCTTTATTAGTAATTAGTGCAGTTATTAGAACACAAGAAAGTGTGTATAATTATAGAAAACACAAGGAAAACAACTTAATAATAGGCAATTTTGGTAAGCATATGCTGTCAACTTTTGCTTGCATCGCAAGAGTACCCATGAGCTAATATATGAAGCCACTATTGCCAGAAATATTTCCCCTGAATAGAATGCTAAGAATTTCTGTATTTCCCCCCTGAATGGATACTTTTTTTTTGTTTTATTATCAATTTTTTTCTCTAGGAACAATTGTATTTATTTATTTGTCACTTTGAAAAAAATTTGATTTTTTAAAGTTATGAAGTATAATGGTGTCAAATATACTGGCTTTTGGCATTCAAAATTTAATTACAAATATTGAATTAAAAACTTTTATTTGATTTTTTTAATCTTACTTTTAATGTTTTACTTTGAACAAACTACTTTGATAATGTGCTACTTTTTAAAAACTTTGAGTCTAAAGGCATTAAATATTTTGTTGTTTGATAATCAAGTTCAAAACTGTCAATATTGTTAAAAAATATCTGTCAAATGCTTCAGCATTGCTCAACAGAACTTAATGCTGGGAGTTTGTATCTTAGTTTTGTAAGCAGGCTATTGTTTTTTGTATTTTTTGTGGCTACTTACTTTTTTCATTTTTAAATACTTTTACTTTAATTGACATACTTTTTCCATTGCCTTAGAAAATTGTTTGTCTCTAAGCCTTATTAAATAAAGAAAATACTTTTTAACAGAAAGTAAGGAGCAACATTAAAACTTAAAACAAACAGAAATTATCATGTATATGAGCCCCCCCCCCCTCCACAACATCTCACTCTTCAAGCTACAGTTTTTTGGCCCTTTAAAAAAAGTTACTTATTGTTCTAACTAAACAACCCTTGTGTTTTAGGAATCATTTTTAAAGAATGGGGACAAAATTTAAATATTAGCACAAAGAGTGAAATGCTGAAGAGGGGGCAACCTTCCTCATATGAGTAATAATTTCGTTTTGTTTTAAGTTTTAATGTTGCTCCTTACTTTCAGTTGAAAAAAAAACTTCTTATTTTTTATTTCTGATCATTTTTCAAATAACACCAGGATACCTGGCTCCACCTCCATGGACAAATCCCCCTCCCCATACTAATATCCTCTGGACAATTCAATCCTGGGAAAAATATACCCTGGACAATTACCCTTAACATCTCCATGTGTAAAATTGAATTGGTAAAGAGAAAGCAAGTCATATACAGAATTTTCATATATGAAGTCTGGCAAATTCACCCAGTGTAAAATTTCTTCTGGAAATTTCACCCCCTGGAAACCATGCTCCCCATTGTAAATTCTCCCAGCAGAAAATTCGTCTTCCCCTCCCCACCCGAAAAATGTATGCATACATCCCAATAACAAATAAAACAAAAACCAATTTTTATAACTTTAAAACCTTTCCCCAGGGGCTGTAGGGGGTCATTTTATCTCCAAAGACATAGTTATTGGGTTTTTCAACTATGCTGAAGAAAAAAGCTATCTCAAAATTTTAATCGGACGATTTTAGGAAAAAAGTGACATGGGAGGGGGCCTAGTTGCCCTCCAATTTTTTTGGTCACTGAAAAAGGGCATAAGAACTTTTCATTTCCATTAAAATGAGCCCTATCCTGACGTTCTAGGCACACTGGGTCAATAAATCACCCCTGAGAAAAAAACAAATAAACATGTATCTGTGATTTTTCTTCTGGTAAGAATTACAAAATTCTACATTTTTGCAGATATGAGCTTGAAACATCTACAGTAGGGTTCTTTGATACATTAAATCTGATGGTTTGATTTTCATTAAAATTATATCACTTCAAGAGGCTCTTTCCCCCTTTTTTCAAAAATCAGGAAAATTTACTCAGGCTTGTAGCTTAGGTGGGTAAGACTAAACTTAATGAAACTAATATATTTGGAATCAGCATAATAAGCCAATTCTTTTGGTATATCTACTGGTATGAAAATTCCATTTTTTAGAGTTTTGGTTACTATTGAGCCAGGTTGCTGTATGTAAGTGACAGTTCATTACCACGAACTGTTCGATTACCCATCAAAATCCGAACAGTAATACCAAAAGTATTTTAATCATAAATCTTAGTTTCATAAAATGTAATTAAACAAATAGAAAAGGTTTGTAAACTAAAGTAAGGAGCAAGTTTCAAATCTGTTCCTTGCTTTCAGTTGAAAAGCTTGTTTTTTTGTTTAATTTTTGATTGTTTTCCAAATTATACCTAGGCCTAACCAAGATATAATTTGAGGTACTGATCCCTTAAATCCTTGGTCCACTGCTTTTAAAATGGGTAAATCAATAATTGTACATTGATTAGTACCATTCTACATTTAAATTTGCAATTTCAATTTTGGATAAAATTTGAATACGCTTAAAAAATTGGTGATGAATAGTAATTTTGATAAGAAGTCCTTGTTAATATTACTACAAAAGAATTTCGGTTGGAAGAAAAGGAGTATTATTGTTTGTATGGATTGAAATTCTGTGAGAATTTTGATCTACTACATAATTGAAGCCATCACAACCTCTACAATAGGGTTTTCTTATTGATAGATACATTACAAACATTTGTTTAAATACATTGAAGTACTTCACATAAACAGAAAAAGAAAATAACACCGTTTAAAATTGCTGAAAACTACTAAAGAATTTTGGTTGGATGAAAAGGAGGATTATTGTTTGTATGGATGGAAGTTCTGTGAGACTTTTGATCTTCTACATAACTGAAGCCATCACAACCTCTACAATAGGATTTTCTTATTGATAAATACATTACTTATATTTTTTTTAATACATTGAAGTACTTCATATAAATAGAAAAAGAAAAATATTACCATTGAAAACTACTGAAAACTAAGTTCCTAGCAGTATTTGCCACCCCAAAGAAATTTCATGATGGGGCTGATGATGACCTGCCTTGCCTTTTCCACATCTGTGCTAGTAGATTTGGAAATGTGACATATTAGCTGTATAGAGAAACATTTTAATTAATTCCTTCTCTCCCTTTCCTCTTTCAACATTTATCTGAAGCCTCATGAAAAGTAAGCAGTTTGTCCATTAAAATGTACTTTTGTAGGAATCTACCCTACCCCCACCTAAACAATGACTCACACTCCCCTCATTATAGCTGATACACAATTACAGATCACCAAACATAGCATAATTTCAATACAAATAAAGCAAATTATATTGGTTGAATCCAGTACTACCACCCTGCAGCATTACTTCTTTTGCAACTGGGAAGCCTAAAATATAGCTATTGAAACTTTTAAATCAATTAGCTGCTCAGGACTTTAAATTGATTGTAAATCTGTTCTCTTTGGGGTAAAGTTCTAGTTTGGTGCCCTAAACCACCTAAACTGTCACCCAACCACCACTGCTAATTCGGCATCTGCCCCCCCCCCTGGAAAATTTCTGCTGGCACCCTTAGTAATAACCTTGTCAAAATTTTTTGACTGACAGCAACAGGCCCTGTCAAAATATAGGTGACTCTGTCAACTTCACTGAACATAAAAACAGATGAGAAAGAATTGGTGTCAAAATTCTAGGGTCCTCTGACAAAAACAGCTGTCAAATTTATGGGTACTTTCTCAACAACAAGAGATTTTGATGATTGTTATTTATAATCATATTTCCCATGAAAAAAAAACATAAAAAAAAGGTTTTTATTAAACCATAGTTTTACTGATTTGACACTAGATGTTATATTTTTCCATCATCTGAGGAACTGCCCCTTGGCCTCATACTCTGTTCATATTTTTAAACATTTAAATTGGTTAATTATAACATCCTCATTCATTTATCACTGAATAACTTTGAAGTAGACCCTCTCTTAGTAAATTTTGTATATGTTTTCTTTCAAACAGATCCCAAGTTGTAAAATAAAAATTCTCTCTGATCCCCTCCCTACTTGGTGTAGAATTCCTTTAGGAACCTGGTCAGGACCACTCTTAGATGTAGTATTGATTAATGAAATTGGTAAGAGACTCCCTCAAAGGTATTAATGTGTAGATTACCTGCTGATCCCTGAAAAATGTCATAGAAATATCAAAAGTGGCCCCATCAAAATCCATGTTTAGGACAAGGCTAAGAATTTACATACAAACATAAATTCCACTAACTCAATAATAATAATAAACTTCTTAAAATTCTTGAAATCCACTCCTGTTTTTTTTAGACCCTATTCCACCCAAAATGCTAGTGAAAATGTTAAACTCCTTGGTGTCACAAATTTCTAATAATCTTAAGTAGGAAATGCATATTTCAAGAATTCTGGACTTTCCAGACAAAGCATGCTCAAAACTAAAATTTTTAAGGTGGATAAAAATGGCAGATTAACTTTGAAATGGCCAAATGTTGACAACATTTTCACTTTGAACAACAAAGAAATCTTTGCTGGACCATTAAAGTTGAGAGGAACTGGGCCATTCCAGATAGTGTTTGGAGATATTCTTCTTGTGGCACATATGCAAAAATTTTAAAAAAAGGAAAAAAAAAAGGCATACAACCTAGGTTACACAATTACACTCCATATGATTGTCCAATTTTGTTCCTATACCCAAGACAATTTTTTCAGTTTTTTTTTGCTTCCACTATCTGAATAGTGTTTTATACATTTATGGATTAAACAAAGTTGAAGAGAAACAAAGGAATAAAGTAAAAAGAATAGGCATGTAAAATGCAGAAGGATCCGTCCACAAGCATTCCCCAGGTATTTTGACATGTGTCCAATTGGGTTCCAACTTACATCAAAAACGGGTAACTTTTTTGTTTTGTCGGATTTGTTGGTGAAAATGGTCCAGTTTCAGAAAGTCGGAGTTTTGAACCTTTTCTGATAAAACTTCAAACTTCTAATCAAACAGTAAGATTCCTAGATGTTTGACCTAGTTAGGTCTTCCAGAGTAGAAAAAGTGTTTTTTTTTTACAACAAAAACTGTTGAATCATCAGTGCCTTTACCCTATATCTAATGCACCCAGATAAGCAAAGAATATTCAATTCAATCACTTCACTGTTTTTCATGCAAAATGAGCTCCTACCATTTTTTTAAGCTATGTAATGTTCAAACTGTCACTGCTTGGTTATTTTTTTGCAAAAAAAAATGTTAGGATCAGCACCAATGTGTCAAGATACATCTAATCTTCTTGAAAATGTAGTCACATTGGCTTTATCTTGATAAAATTAAATTAAAATGGCAGCAAATATTATATTGACAAAACTGTGTTCCAGGTGTTGAAAATTCTTGTCTGATGTAGTGGAATACCAGGCCAACTAAAAATGTTCCTTCAGTTAGTTTCAAACATAGATGTTGGCTTCTATCATGAGATTCATTTTTTTTTTAGAATATCTTGCTTTAACCTTGTCAAAAACTTTGACAGACAGCAACAGGCCCTGTCAAAATATAGGTGACTGTCAAAACTTCACTGAACATGTAAAACAAATGAAATACAATTGGTGTTGAAATTCATAGGTCCTCCAATGAAAACATAGTTGTCAAATTTGTGGATACTTTCTCGACAGCAAGAGATGTTAATGATTATTATTTCTAATGATATTTCACATGCAAAAACATTAAAAAATGTATTTTTTTTTTAATTGTAGTTTTACTGATTTGATGCTATATGCTAGATTTTTCTATCATCTGAAGAACTGCTTCTTGGCTTTATACCATGTTCATGTTTTTAAGCATTTGACTTTGTTGATCATAACATCCTAATTTATTTATCACTGAATAACTTTGAAGTAGACCCTCTTAGTAAATTTTGTTATAGGTTTTATGTCAAATAGATCCTAAGTTGTAAAATACAAAAATATTTTCTCTTAGCCCCTTCCTACTTAGTGTGGAATTACTCAAAGAATCTTATTGGGACCATTCTTATATCTAGTAATGATTAATGAAATTGGTAAGGGATTCCCACAAAGATGTTAATATGTAGACCAGTTGCTAATCAAAATTGACCCCCTCAAAATCTTACCCTTGTTATGGATGAAGCTAGAATTTACACATGAAAGTAAATTCCAATAAGTCAAATATAATGACAATAAGCTTCCTAAAATTCTGGAAATCCACTCCTATTTTCTTAAACCCTATCCCACCCATAATGCTAGTGAAACATGTTAAACTCCTTGTTGTCACAAATTTTTAATAACATTAAGTAGGACAAGCATACTTCAAGGATTATTGACTTTCTAGACAAAGGATAGTCAAGACAAAATTTTTAAAGCCTTTCTATATATTTATGTTTCAGTCTTTCACCCTTTCTATATATTGATTTATAAAACTTTTTCCACAAGACAAGTTCTTCAAAGAAAATTAAAGAGCTCCATTAAGCCAAAAATGAGCAAAAATAAAGTCAAATAATCTTCCAAATGTAAAACTACCACAAATCAATATCAATAAATAAATGAAACTAAAAACAAACACAAATTACAATAGATAGCCAAGTCACACTCAAAACAAACAAAAATTAACATGAGTAGGGCTGATAACCCCTATACCTTTTTAAGACCAGAACACAATTTACACTTTACTGAAAAAAACAACAACAAATGACTGTGGATTGTCAGTTAAATTGACATATACTGATAGAATAGAGTAGAATTTTATTTTAAAAATTTCTATCACATCATGGTTGCCAAATTTGAGTTATACATAAAAAAAGCACAAGTATATATATATATATATATATATATATATATATATATATATATATATATATATATATATATATATATATATATATATATATATATATATATATATATATATATATATATATATATATATATATATATATATATATATATATATATATATATATATATATATATATATATATATATATATTTGTGCTTTTTTCCAACTTGTCACATATAGAAGTCATCACAGAACACTAAAAGGACAGAAATCCTGAAATTGCCCCAAGTTGCGATTTAGTTGAACTGATTTGAAAAAAAGAGCTGAAATTAGCCTTGCCATTTGAAAGTCACCTAGTCTATTTATCTGTCAAGAGTTTCCCAAGCTAACCTATGCTTACATTGTGCAGGGTGAATTTGGATTAAAAGTAGTTGAAAAACAAAAGAATTCTGATTAATTATTATTACTTACAATAGATTTCAACTCCCACCCTAGAGAAACATGTATACACATTTTGGAACCAGAACTGGAAGAATCATTTCGATTTTCCAGTTCTTTTTGAAAGTTTCTACTGTTTTAAAGATGTTACCAAACACTGCAGTGAAAGTATACTGCTCTTACGTCCCTTTATTCTCATGTTAAGTTGTCGAAGACCTATTTACAAAGAACCTTGATGATTATTACTCTAGTTTCTTAAACAGAATGCACAAACTCTTAAACTCTTGTTTGTAGTTGTTTTTATTCGATTCAAACTTGATTTGCATATTCAATTTAAGTTTCACTCGTTTTAAGATTTATATATTCATTTACATTAATAAATATTGTATGTTTGTTTGCATTAACTGTTTTTAATTTCTGTTCGTTTTAAGTTTCATTTATAATTTAATAGCAAAATATTTGTTTTCGTTTAAAGCTTGATTTTTATATTCACGTTTAACATTACTCGCTTTAAGATATATTTATTCATTTATATTATTATATATTGTATGTGTTTTGCTATGATTGCTTATTTAATTTCTGTTCGTTTTGGGTTTCATTTATTCTTTAATAGTAATTTCTGGTCGTTTCGAGTTTGAATTCTAACAGGTATTTGTATCTGCTGAGCTCAAGTTTAAAAAGGCCTTTACTTTTCTTTGAGAACTTATTTTTTGGAAAGTTTTTTTTAATTAATTTCTGTTCGTTTTTGATTGCAAAAAGTTTCAAGTTTTTTTGGCATGGGGGATGCTTACTGTCCGATTATTCTTGACTTTAAAAAACGGATCTAGGACTTTCAGTTTAAATCGAATGAGGCTTTTTTCAAAGTCTGTACGATTACCTCTTTGATAAAAACCTTATATATGAACAATAGACAGCTTGCATAACTTGTGGACAGCGATTGACAAAAATGAATGGATTAAAAAAATAGCTCTAATAAGGGGTTTTAGACCCTTTCACTTACTAACACAAAAGGATCACAACTGTTTGGAATTGACCTTAATAGGATTTTGTGAGCCAAAGCAATTTTACATCTATCTCAGAGTATGTATTTTAACCTTATATTTGGATAATTATAATAGATTTCCTATGTGTTCTTCCCATGCAAAACCCCTTCCCATAAGTTATAAACCCACTTTAATAAGTTATGCCCCACGGCATAAATTACAATGCCTATCCCCGGGCCCTGGTGGGCTGTGTCGACACCGGAGTTTTTTGTTATCAGAACTTTGAACTATTTTAACAAAAGTCTATCTCAAAATTTTTATCTTATGCATTTAGGGCGTGGAGGAGGGGGGATAGTCACCCTCCAATCTCTTTTGAATCTTAAAAAGTGAACAAGAACTTTCAATTTTCAGTCAAATGAGACCTCTCCAAAGTTTATACGAGCATCCCTTCCATAAGAAATAATGGGAAGGATTCGGAGAATCCTTAAATTACAACTTTTGCCCTGAAGGCTGTGGGGGAGTTGTCATCCTCAAAGACCTAATTTCCAGAACTTAAAACTACATTTAATAAAATGACTGTCTCAAAATTTTCATTGGATGTGTTTGGTGGAAAGGTGGGCGTGAGAGGGGGTTAGTTGCCTTCCAATCACTTTCGACTATTAAAAAAGGCACTAGCCCTTTGAATTTCCAATCGAATAAGCCTTTTTTGAAGTTTCTACGACAACGCTTCCTATAAGAACCTTATATGCCCTCAGGGCACAACTTAAAACCCTTGTCCTTAGAATTGTAGGAGATTGCCCTTCTCGAAAATATATTTTATTTCTGGAAATCAAATATGCTGAAAGAAATGCCAATCTCAAATTTTGATTGGATCTTTTTGGGGGAATGATGGGCGGGGTGGGGGGGTGCTAGTTGCCCTCCAATCACTTTCGACTATTAAAAAGGGCAGTATCCCTTTGAATATCTAATCGAATGAGTCTTTTTTGAAGTTTCTACGACAATGCCTTCTATAAAAACCTTATATGCCCCCAGGTCATAACTTAAAACCCTTGCCCTGAAGGTTCTGGGGGAGTGTCCTCCTCAAAAATATATTTTCTATCTGGAAATCAACTACGCTGAACAAAATGGCTATCTCAAAATTTTGATTGGATGTGTTTGGGGTAATGATCGGCGTGGGGGGGGGGGGCCTAGTTGCACTCCAATCACTTTTGACTATTAAAAAGGGCACTAGCCCTTTAAGTTCCAATCGAATGAGCCTGTTTTGAAGTTTTTACGACAACACATTCTATAAAAACCTTACATATCACCAGGGCATAACTTAAAACCCTTTCCTCGAAGGTTGTGGGGGAGTGTCCACCTCAAAAATATTTTTTTTTTTTGGAAATCAACTACGCTGAACAATATGGCCATTTAAAAATTTTGATTGGTTGTGTTTGGGGGACTGCTGGGCGTGGGGGGCATAGGGGCTCTCCAGTCATTGTCGACTATTAAAAAGGGCACTAGCCTTTTAATTTTCAATCGAATGAGCCTGTTTTGAAGTTTTTGCGACAACACATTCTATGGAAACCTGACATGCCCCCAGGGCATAACTTAAAACCCTTGTTCTGAGGGTTTTGGGGGAGTGTCCTCCTCAAAAATATATTTTCTATCTGGAAATCAACTACGCGGAACAAAATGGCTCTCTGAAATTTTTGATTTGATTTGTTGGGGGAAATGATGGACGTGGGGGGGGGATGGGGGCTAGTTACACTCCAATCACTTTCGACTATTAAAAATGGCACTAGCTCTTTAATTTCCAATCGAATGAGCCTGTTTTGAAGTTTCTACGACAACGCCTTCTATAAAAAACCTTATATGCCCCCAGGGAATAACTTTAAACCCTTGCCCTAAGGGTTGTGGGGAAGTATCCTCCTCAAAAATATATTTTCTATCTGGAAATCAACTACGCTGAACAAAATGGCTATCTCAAAATTTTGATTGGATGTGTTTGGGGGAATGATGGGCGTGGGGGGGGGGGGCTAGTTACACTCAAATCACTTTCGACAATTAAAAAGCGCACTAGCTCTTTAATTTCCAGTCGAATGAGCCTGTTTTGAAGTTTCTACGACAACGCCTTTTATAAAAACCTTATATGCCCCCAGGTCATATCTTAAAACCCTTGCCCTGATGGTTCTGGGGGAGTGTCCTCCTCAAAAACATATTTTCTCTCTGGAAATCAACTATGCTGAACAAAATGGCTATCTAAAAAGTTTGATTGGATGTGTTTGGGGAAATGATCGGCGTGGGGGGGGGGGGAGGGGGCTAGTTACACTCCGATAACTTTCGACTGTTAAAAAGGGCACTAGCCCTTTAATTTCCAATCGAATGAGCCTGTTTTGAAGTTTCTACGACAACACTTCTATAAAAACCTTATATGTCCCCAGGGCATAACTTGAAACCCTTGCCCTGAGAGTTTTGGGGGAGTATCCTCCTCAAAAATATATTTTATATCCGGAAATCAACTACGCTGAACAAAATGGCTATCTCAAAATTTCGATTTGATGTGTTTGGGGGAATGATGGGCGTGGGGGTGGGGCTAGTTGCCCTCCAATCATTTTCGACTATTAAAAGGACACTAGCCCTTTAATTTCAAACCGAATGAGACTTTTTTTAAGTTTCTATAACACCGCCTTCTATAAGAACCTTATATGCCCCCAGAGCATAACTTAAAACCGTTGCCCTGAGGGTTGTGGGAGAGTGTACTTCTCAAAAATATATTTTATCTCTGAAAATCAACTACGCTTAATCAAATGGCTATCTCAAATTTTGAATGGATATGTTTGGGGGAATGATGGGCGTGGTGGGGGGGGGTGCTAGTTGCCCTCCAATCACTTTCGACTATTAAAAAGGGCAGTATCCCTTGGAATTTCTAATCGAATGAGCCGTTTTTGAAGTTTCTACGACAATGCCTTCAATAAAAACCTTATATGCTCCCAGGGCATACCTTAAAACCGTTTCCCTGAAAGTTTTGGGGGAGTGTCCTTCTCAAAACATATTTTCTATCTGGAAATCAACTATGCTGAACAAAATGGCTATCTCAAAATGTTGATTGGATGTGTTTGGGGAAATGATCGGCGTGGGGGGGGGGGGGGCTAGTTGCACTCCAATCCCGTTTAACTATTAATCAGTGACCCATTCCTTTAATTTCTAATAGAAGGAGAATTTTGTGAAGTTCCTATGACACCACAGTGAATAAAAACCTTATATTTGCTACTTGGGCATACATTAAAACCCTTGCCCCAAGAAGGGTGGGGGATGTCCCCTTGGAAAACATTATTTGTATCTGGAAATCAATTATTCTAAACAAAAGGGATACCTCAAAATTGGGATTGGATGGGTGTGGGGGAAGGATGGGCGGGGGGGGGGGCTCGTTGCCCTCCAATCACTTTCGACTATTAAAAAGGGCACTAGCCCTTTAATTTCCAATCGATTGAGCCTGTTTTGAAGTTTCTATGACAACGCCTTCTATAAAAACCTTATATGCCCCCATGGCATAACTTAAAACCCTTGCCCTGAGAGTTGTGGGGGAGCGTCCGCCTCAAAAATATTTTTCTATCTGGAAATCAACTACGCTGAACAAAATGGGTATCTCAAAATTTTGATTAGATGTGTTTGGGGAAATGATGGGCGTGGGGGGGGGGGCTAGTTACACTCAAATCACTTTCGACTATTGAAAAAGGCACTAGCTCTTTAATTTCCAATCGAATGAGCCTGTTTTGAAGTTTCTACGACAACGCCTTCTATAAAAACCTTATATGCCCCCATGTCATGTCTTAAAACCCTTGCCCTGAAGGTTGTGGGGGAGTGTCCCCCTCAAAACATATTCTCTATCTGAAAATCAACTATGCTGAAAAAAGGGCTATCTCAAAAGTTTGATTGGATGTGTTTGGGGAAATGATCGGCGACGGGGGGGGGCGGAGGGCTAGTTACACTCCGATCACTTTTGACTATTAAAAAGTGCACTAGCACTTTAATTTCCAATCGAATGAGCCTGTTTTGAAGTTTCTACGACAACACTTTCTATAAAAAATTTATATGCCCCCAGGGCATAACTTGAAACCCTTGCCCTGAGAGTTTTGGGGGAGTATCCTCCTCAAAAATATATTTTATATCCGGAAATCAACTACGCTGAACAAAATGGCTATCTCAAAATTTCGATTTGATGTGTTTGGGGGAATGATGGGCGTGGGGGTGGGGCTAGTTGCCCTCCAATCATTTTCGACTATTAAAAGGACACTAGCCCTTTAATTTCCAATCGAATGAGCCTGTTTTGAAGTTTCTACGACAACGTCTTCTATAAAAACTTTATATGCCCCCAGGGCATAACTTAAAACCCTTGCCCTGAGGGTTTCGGGGGAATGTCCTCCTCAAAAATATATTTTCGATCTGGAAATCAACTACGCTGAACAAAATGGCAATATGAAAATTTTGATTGGATGTGTTTGGGGGAATGATTGGCGTGGGGGGGGGGAGGGGGGCTAGTGAAACTCCGTTAACTTTCGACTTTTAAACAAGTCCATCTCTCTTGATTGTCCAAACGATTTAGATTAATTGTATGTTGCCACATCAACGCGTTCTCTAAGAACCTGGAGTGAATCCAGAGCATAACTTAAAAGCATAATCCTGAGGGTTTTGGGGGAAGACACTACACAAAAATATATTTTCTTTCAGAAAATCAACCATGCTAAACACATTGGCTATCTCAAAAGTTTGTTTGGATGCGTTTGGGGCATTGATTTGCGTGGGGGGGGGCTAGTAACCCTCCAATCACTTTCGACTATTATAAGGTCCACTAGCTCTTTAATTTCTAATCGAATGAGCCTGTTTTGAAGTTTCTACGGCAACGCCTTCTATAAAAAACTTATATGCACCCAGGGCATAACTTAAAAACCTTGTCTAGAGGTTTGCGGGGGACTATTCGCATCAGAAATATATTTTCTATCTGAAAATCAACAATGCTGAATAAAATTGCTATCTGAAAATTTTGATTGGATGTGTTTGGGGAAATGATAGGCATGGGGGGGAGGGGGCTAGTTACACTCCAATCACCTTAGACTATTAAAAAAGGCACAAGCTCTTTAATTTCCAATCCAATGAGCCCGTTTTGAAGTTTCTACGACAACGACTTCTATAAAAACCTTATATGCCCCAGGGCATAACTTAAAACCCTTGCCCTAAGGGTTGTGGGGGAGTATCCTCCTCAAAAATATATTTTCTATCTGGAAATCAACTATGCTGAACAAAATGGCTATCTCAAAATTTGGATTGGATGTGTTTGGGGGACTGAGGGGCGTGGAGGAGGGGGGGCTAGGGGCCCATCAATCTTTTAGGACTATTAAAAATGGCCCAATACCATTAATTTTCAATTGAATGAGCCTGTTTTGAATTTTCTATGACAATTTCCTCTAGAAAAACCTTATATGCCCCCAGGGCATAACTTAAAACCCTTGCCCAGATGCTTGTGGGGGAGTGTCCGCCTCAAAAATATTTTTTCTATCTGGAAATCAACTACGCTGAACAAAATGGCTATCTGAAAATTTTGATTTGATGTGTTTGGGGAAATGATGGGCGTGGGGGGGGGGCGCTAGTTACACTCAAATCACTTTCGACTATTGAAAAAGGCACTAGCTCTTTAATTTCCAGTCGAATGAGCCTGTTTTGAAGTTTCTACGACAACGCCTTTTATAAAAACCTTATATGCCCCCAGGTCATATCTTAAAACCCTTGCCCTGAAGGTTGTGGGGGAGTGTCCTCCTCAAAAATATATTTTCTATCTGGAAATCAACTACGCTGAACAAAATGGCTATCACAAAATTTTGATTGGATGTGTTTGGGGAAATGATCGGCGTGGGGGGGGGGAGGGGGGCTAGTTACACTCCGATTACTTTCGACTGTTAAAAAGGGCACTAGCCCTTTAATTTCCAATCGAATGAGCCTGTTTTGAAGTTTCTACGACAACACCTTCTATAAAAACCTTATATGCCCCAAGGGCATAAATTAAAACCCTGGCCCTGAGAGTTTTGGGGGAGTATCCTCCTCAAAAATATATTTTATATCAGGAAATCAACTAAGCTGAACAAAATGGCTATTTCAAAATTTTGATTGGATATGTTAGGGGGAATGCGGGTCGTGGGGGGGGGGCTAGTGGCACTCTAATCATTGTTGACTATTTAAAAGGGCACTAGCCTTTTAATTTCCAATCGAATGAGCCTGTTTTGTAGCTTCTACTACAATGCATTCTATAGAAATCTAATAGGCCCCCAGGGCATAACTTAAAACCCTTGCCCTGAGGGTTGTGGGGGATTGTCCTCCTCAAAAACATTTTTCTATCTGGAAATCAACTACGCTGAACAAAATGGGTATCTCAAAATTTTGATTTGATGTGTTTGGGGAAATGATGGGCGTGGGGGGGGGGGGGGCGAGTTACACTCAAATAACTTTCGACTATTGAAAAAGGCACTAGCTCTTTAATTTCCAATCGAATGAGCCTGTTTTGAAGTTTCTACGACAACGCCTTCTATAAAAACCTTATATGCCCCCAGGTCATATCTTAAAACCCTTGCCCTGAAGGTTGTGGGGGAGTCTCCTCCTCAAAAATATATTTTATATCTGGAAATCAACTACTCTGAGCAAAATGGCTATCTCAAAATTTTGATTGGATGTGTTTGGGGAAATGATCGGCGGGGGGGGGGGAGGGGGGCTAGTTACACTCTGATTACTTTCGACTATTAAAAAGGGCACTAGCCCTTTAATTTCCAATCGAATGAGCCTGTTTTGAAGTTTCTACGACAACACTTTCTATAAAAACCTTATATGCCCCCAGGGCATAACTTGAAACCCTTGCCCTGAGAGTTTTGGGGGAGTATCCTCCTCAAAAATATATTTTATATCCGGAAATCAACTACGCTGAACAAAATGGCTATCTCAAAATTTCGATTTGATGTGTTTGGGGGAATGATGGGCGTGGGGGTGGGGCTAGTTGCCCTCCAATCACTTTCGACTATTAAAAGGGCACTAGCCCTTTAATTTCCAATTGAATGAGCCTGTTTTGAAGTTTCTACGACAACGCCTTCTATAAAAACCTTATATGCCCCCAGGGCATAATTTAAAACCCTGGCCCTGAGGGTTTTGGGGGAATTTCCTCCTCAGAAACATATTTTCTATCTGGAAATCAACTACGCTGAACAAAATGGCTATCTGAAATTTTTTATTGGATGTGTTTGGGTAAATGAGGGGCGTGGGGGGGGGAGGGGGGCTAGTTACACTCCAATCACTTTCGACTATCAAAAAGGGCACTCGCCCTTTAATTTCCAATCGAATGAGCCTGTTTTGAAGTTTCTACGACAACACCTTCTATAAAAACCTGATATGCCCCCAGGGCATAACTTAAAACCCTTGCCCTGAGGGTTTTGGGGGAGTGTCCTCCTCAAAAACATATTTTCTATCTGGAAATCAACTACGCTGAACAAAATGGCTTTATCTGAAAATTTGGAGTGGATGCGTGTGGGGAAATGATTGGCGTGGAGGGGGGGGCTATTTGCCCTCCAATCATTTTTGACTATTAAAAAGGGCAATAGCCCTTTAGTTTCCAATCGAATGAGCCTGTTTTGAAGTTTCTACGACAACGCCTTCTACAAAAACCTTATATACCCCCAGGGCATAACTTAAAACCCTTGCCCTGAGGGTTGGGGGGAGTGTCCTCCTCAAAAATATATTTTCTATCTAGAAATCAACTACGCTGAACAAAATGGTTATCTGACAAGTTTGATTGGATGTGTTTGGGGAAATGATGGGCGTGGGGGGAAGGGGGGCTAGTTACACTCCAATCACTTTCGACTATTAAAAATGGCACTAGCTCTTTAATTTCCAATCGAATGAGCCTGTTTTGAAGTTTCTACGACATCGCCTTCTATAAAAACCTTATATGCCCCCAGGGAATAAATTTAAACCCTTGCCCTAAGGGTTGTGGGGGAGTATCCTCCTCAAAAATATATTTTCTATCTGGAAATCAACTACGCTGAACAAAATGGCTATCTCAAAATTTTGATTGGATGTGTTGGGGGTAATGATGGGCGGGGGGGGGGGGCTAGTTGCCCTCCAATCATTTTCGACTATTAAAAAGGGCACTAGCCCTTTAATTTCCAATCGAATGAGCGTGTTTTGAAGTTTCTACGACAACGCCTGCTATAAAAACCTTATATGCCCCCAGGGCATAACTTAAAACCCTTGCCCTGAGGGTTGTGGGGGAGTATCCTCCTCAAAAATATATTTTCTATCTTGAAATCAACTACGCTGAACAAAATGGCTATCTCAAAACTTTGATTGGATGTGTTTGGGGGAATGATGGGCGTGGGGGGGCTAGTTGCCCTCCAATCATTTTCGACTATTAAAAAGGGGACTAGTAATATCGATTTCCAATTGAATGAGCCCCCTTTGAAGTTTCTACGACGACCCCTTTCATATGAAGTGCCTCAGAGAAAAAAAATAAGTAATAATAAAACATTGGAGCAGTATGGCCTTTACTATACGCAACGCTACATCGTTGCCTCTGATGAAAGCTTCTAAGTATTATTTAGTTTGGGAAGGTGTTAATAATACAATTCTGTCTGCAAATTTTATTACTGAATGTATTTTAGATTGCTACAATTTGTAGATGCAATAATCTAATTATTAACATTGCAGTATTTGACTATAAAATAGTCTATAACTTAACACGGTTGTCATCTGATTGTATACTACTAAGTATAAACCTACGCAATAGTTATCATTCCTGAATCACTTTTAGGTGAAACGCGTTTTTCTCACTTGACAGTTTTTTTTTTTCAAAACGAGTTTTAGAATTTTGGTTACTATGGGCTGCAGTTTGATGTTTACCTGGCTGTAGCTACAACTGCAATCATGAAACAGCTAACATCATTAAATTTTCTATTGTGAGTCAAAGACTTGCAACATCAATACAGATCATTATGGTACATAGGAGCCCTGCTATTGATGTTGGAATTAAAAATCACCACCTGCAAGAACCTGTGAAATGTGAAAATAAGCTTAGGAAGTTTGACTGCCTTACTTGGTAGTTATGACTTTGGTAAACTTCAGGATGGGAATCAAGAGAGTAAATTTCCAAGAAAAGTTGGATATAAAAGTAGAGAGTGTAGGATTTGATAATATAGAAAACCATTGGAAAGAGTTTAGGAAAACAAGTTTGCATAGGAGGAGGGGATGTCTTTTGAAGTCAAGTTAGAAAAGGAGCTAGGAATATTAGCAAAGCGGTTTAGGGTTGGTGGAGGAGAGGACAGTTTTGAACACAAAGTTTCTGAGTGATAGATTTTACAAGAACAAAGACAAAGTAAAGGAAGTAGAGAAGACATTAAAATATAAATTAAGGAGGCTTAGAATAGAGGTTATGGATAAAATAGCTGATGATCTGTAATATGTAGCCAAATTGTATACTAGCAAGATATTGTATTGGTATATAAAAAAAAATAAAGAAATTGGTCAATCCTATCTGTTCTTGGTTAAACATAGGAACAGGGCCTCAATTAGTAATAAAAAATGTTTTAAGGGGAGCAAGGTCATTCAAAGGGGTGGGATCAACTGGGCCAGTGGCCGGGGAATTCACCACATCCATGGTTTAAAAAAAAATAATTATGTTAATCATTTTATGGTTCATAGGAATTTTTTCGGGGTGGGGGGTAGAGAACAAGTTTAATTTTACCCCCAGTTGCCACCAGCCTTAGGAACAACCCTGAAAGAGAGAGAAGATTTTGCGCTTGAGAAATGACAGAAAGAGTGAACATATTTTTTTGACAATTTTGAAGTGAAGGAACATTTCTTTTTCAAGAAGGTGTTAGACAATGCTAAAAGGATAAAAAAATAGTAAAGCCTCGGTAGCCAATGTTGAGGTAAAGTAGTTTTAAGCATATGTTGGCTACAAAGTTAAGAGACTCAGGATATGATTTTTGACAAAAGGGAAGTGCCTAGGGATCCTAAGAAACTTTAATCAAACCTTATTTTTGGAAATCTGGTTAGTGTGAGTGTAGTAATTAATAAAGCATTAGCTTGATTTCAAGATGAGGCAAACTACTTAGCTTGATGATACTGTTAGACTAAGATATGCTTTAGATGGAGTTGTCGTTGAAGAACAGTATGGGTTCAGGAAGGAAAGAGAATACATTGCCCAAATTTCATACTGACGTTAATAACATAGATTACCAACAGGCATTTGACCCAACTGATCAACAGTCGAACTAATCGGGATTGAGGAGGAGCGCGCACAGCTGTGTTTGCCTCATGTAGCTTGGTGCTGCAGTGAGTTGTTAGTAATAGTAGTAGTAGTATTTAGTTATTTCAGGTTATATCGGAATTGCGACTTTATTTCTCATGGAAAATTCTGCTGAACCTTTTTTGAAGGGCCTATTGTTGCATGGTGTATCATATAACCACATTAAAGTACCTAGTAATACATACACGAATAATAAACTATCTCAGATTTAGACTGTGAAAACAGTTTGAGTACCTTAGCTAAAAGTGTTGGTGATTTTTGTCAATTTTGGGAGGTTTTGAGGGTTCAGGGTGTGATACTATGTTTTAAATTAATGATAAGAATATTAAATCATGTTGACTAGGAGTAAATAAGGACGAAGAGCAAATGTTTGGTTATTGACCAGGTGGATTCTTTCTGGGTAGTGTTACTAGTAAAGATGGTGGATGCCTTGAAGATGTCAAAAATAAAATTAGCCAAGTAGGTCAAGGTGCTTTTACTCTGTTGAAAACAAGTGTGGAGGAATAGGAAGGTAAACTTTTGAACTAAAAGTAAGATATTGGAACCTATAGTAATGACAGCAGTCAAGTATGGATCTGAAATGTGGTTGCTTCCAAAGGCTTAGGAAGATATGTTAAATGTTTTCAGAGGAACTGTTAAAGAATTGCTTTAGGTAGGCCTACTCGTTTGACTGATCATATCAATCAAAAAGTGAAAAAAAGATGGTCTGGTACTACTTTCTATGATTATAATGAAGGAAAGGTTAAGGTGGCTAGGTCATGTTTTAAGGATGGCAGATTGACAAAAATCTACTTTTTAGGTCAGCCATCAGGGGGGCCCAATGAAAAGCAAGTCTTCCGCGAAGCTGGTCAGAAAATATAGTAAGAACGATTCCTAAGAAATCAGTAATTAATAGGAGAGAGTTAAGAAAGATGGTTTGAACTAATTGGGGTAGTGTGCATGGAGCTATGTTCGCCTCAGGTGACTTTATGCTGGAATATGTTGTTAGTAGTAGCAGAGTTCGCATGGGCAAAACTACTTACTGAATTTGGTTCCTTTTTTCCAGGTATTTCAATGCAGTTTTTTGGTTTTTCAGTGTTTAAGCAAATTGTGCCTGTCGATTTTACTTCCACTCCAATGCCAATCTATAATAAAGTTGTTGCTGACTTTGATTCTACGTTACAGCTTTCAGGTAATTCATTTCATTTAGGGTATCATTCGTATTCTTCTACAGTCCAAACATGTCCAAATTCATTATTTAGCAATCAGATTGTCAGTTTTTTTTAACTTTTTTTGTTATGATTTTTTTTGCTGACTTCTCAACCATTTATATAAACTATAAAAGTTCCAGTTTACTTTGTTGTGTCATGTTCATTTATGAATTTCAAAGTATTTTTTAAGCATTTGAATTTTTGACTTTCCTGTTTCAAAATTCCTTCGGGTAGTAAAACAGTTTATAAAAGTAAAAATTCTGCTGTTGTAAAGTGTATTTTATGGTATTCGAGTGGTGTAGTCGTAGATGCCTTTATTCTCCCTTTATAGGGGAGATAAACTCTGGCCCTAAGGTAATTTAACTTTGGTAGCGTGCCTTAGGCTATGACTGAACTAATGAGGCGTACCAACTGGGTATGTTCGAGGGGCTAAGGGTAGATCGTAGAGGGGTTGGCTAAAATGCAATACTTTTATTCAATTAACATATAATAATACCAGATATAGATATTCTACTGTGACTGGCTGTCCCAAGTAGACCACAAGTCTCAGAAACTACAACAATATATAATAAGATACTTAGACAGTTACAATGATAAGACAAGATTCCAAGGTATTCCTAAAAGCAACAGACCAGGGGTCAGTCCGGCATAAAGTTCGTATCAGATCACCCCTTCCGATAAAATGTATCTTTTATACATTTTTAGCAACCACACCTTCCTTTAACCAACCGACGCAAATAGCTAGGAAGTGGTATTTCTCAATTTCCCGTTAAACAGAAACTTGGCAGGATATATTCCTTATCTTAATAAAAAGTGGTATTTCGAAACTTCTTATTTGCGTCTTATATATTTTTACTAAATTAATAATTAACTAAATTAGAAAGCTTTACCACAATACTACCCATTTAAAGAAGAATTGTCCCAATTCTCAATATTTTATTTTTAAAACAACTTAATTTTATTTACAGCTAATAAGCTGCTATCTTTGGGTCACTATGTGCATCTACCCTCAGTGGGTTTCTTTAGGGTCATGTTTCTGGTCCAATATAGGTCTTATTATTTTTTTTGGTCGAAGGATTTCAATTTGAAATTCATCCTTGTTTCTCTTTTTCTCTGTCTCTAGGACTGAAAAATACTCTTTTACCCTTCTTCATATGCATCTTCTGTTTTAACTTGACCCCAAGCGGCTTTAGCATTATATTAGTGGTTCTGTCTAAATTAGATTTCAAGTTATATTAGAAAAGTTTATGAATTATTTGAGTTTTATTTTAATTCCCATTAATAATTTAATTTATCTGTGTGATGTGGTTGATATACCGTTTATTTTTCGTTTTAGAAATGCCTTGGGTAAATTACACATAACATTTTTGATTTTTTTTTAAATTTTCACATATTTTTCTAGCACTAAGTATTTTCACATATTTCAATAACATAAGTGATTTGAGATATGCAGCACATTTTCTAGGCCTAAATTAAGTTCTGATTTTATCTCAGTTTTTGATGAACTTGTAGTAAAGTCTGTAATACTGCTATAGTTTCCAAAATATCAGTTGATCAGGTATCGTTTCGTTTCTGATGGTATGAGATTATAGTATCAGGATACATTTGAAGTGGCTTCAAAATTTTTTACTTTCCAAAAATCTGTCAAAATATTATTGAAAGAAAAATGGATCTGAAAGGATGCTACGAAAAATTTGATTTCCAATAAAAATAGCTAAGGTTGTATCTAAAATAAATATTCACATTAGTATACACATAAAGCATAATTTGTTACTTATATATAGTAAAAAAATCATTCAAAATTTGTATATATCACTGCATTCTTTTTTTTAACGAAAGTTAATTAATTTTAATTACTTTCTCCTCTTTTAATTACTCCAAAAATAATATCCCGCTTAAATCGAAACATTATGTTTCTTCTTGGATTTATTCTTTCAAACTTAATACTTAACGGGTTATTTCACAATAAAAATTATTTATGCGTTGACTCGAAGTCAAACCTTTACATATACATTAAATCACTAGTTAAAACTTAAATTAAATTAAAGCATAGTATATATATATAAGCAATGTGTAATAACTTACAAAAGTATTATTTTTATTCGAAAAACTAGATAGGCTGTTTAAAAGCCCGTTAAAGTTCAAAGCATTTAAAAAAAAATAAAACACAGTATAGACTAGCATTAGAATTAATTCCAATTAGTGTTTTATGAATTGCTTATGAAGTATTAATGTAGAATACTTCTTGAATGATATAAAAATAAAAACACAAATACTCAACATTGAATTCACACGTAAGAAAACAAATGTGGAAGCTTAGCAAAAGTCGCTAAAGGAAGCAAAAAAAAAGAGTTGTTACCCAGCTGCGATGGGAACTCGGCGTAAAGTGAGAAATTTGGTGGAAGAAAGCGTTAATCACAGAAAAAGGAGGCAAGGATATAGGTCTTAAAAGGGTCTCCTTTGCCTGCACAGAGGACCTTCATCTGAATAATTGTGTTAGAAAAAGTTTAAATTCTGAATTAGCCGCACAAAATACGTCCGAAGAAAGTTCTAATTTGAATTTTAAGCCATGGCTGTTTTTGAGCCATGTGGATGTAAAGCTACCAGTGTATGAAAACTGTTTTGCTTGTTTACATAGAATATAAGGCACTTTAGAACAAACAGAGAGGGCAACGCCTCCTTTGCGGATTGCTAATATTGACAACCCTGGTCTTCTCTTACGGTTACTCAATGACGAATCAACCTCAAGTCTAGTCTGATTATACATCAGTAAGGTTTAGTCGAATACCATATAGAGTGTATATCAGACAAAAGACAGTCTGATAGTAGAAATCAAATAGAGTGAAGCCAATAGTCTCTTATATTCAAATTAGCCTACAAGTAGATTGTATCCAGGAACTAAATAGAAATAATATTACGGAAACAATTACACAGGACGTTACAGTTTATATTACAATAATTAACGTTCAAATTCCTAACCTTATACGGGTTAAGGTAAACTTAATAAACACTATATGTTTAGAATCAGCATTAAAAGACAATTCTTTTAATATGTATATTTTAAAAAAATTGGGGATTGTGAAAAAAAACGAAGGAGGTTTGACTACGGAAATAGAGTCACTGGAAGCTAGCAAATTTGGAGTTGAGCTCAATCACTGCTAAGTACATGCAATGCATCTACTGACCTTTGACTCTCTGAGGTAGCACTTACAGTCGAATTTGAAAAAAAAAGTGTTTTTGAAATTTTTTTAAATAATTATAATGGGAAAAACAGCAAGAGTTTACATTAAGTCGTAACATGTACAAGCTAGCTGTAATCTTATTATAATTAGTTATAGTCTAAGACAATATTTTTTTATTAGTTACAAATGGTAAAAAGAAAAAAAGAAATTTTAAAGAAGCGCTATAAAAGGTTTAAGCAAAAATTAGAATTAGAAAGAAAAATCAGTGCTAGGTAAAGGAAATGAAAAGCGATATAAAAATAAATTATAACCTAAAAACTTACCAGGAGGTAAAAGCCAACGAAAAATCCATTAAAAATAAGCCAAAAATAAACCTCATCGTCACAAGCAAACCACAGTAGTTCAAGGTAATAATTTAAGCTCTTGCGATGTATTGGATCTGAGAAAACGAATTGGCACAGGTGATCCCTAGTTTAAACAATTGGTTTTCACCTGTGCCAACCCAAACACCCAAATCCCAAGCCGTCGAACCCTAACAGAAACTAAACGTATCCACTTTTTTTTTGAAAATAAAATATAACATTACACAACAAAAGAACTTGCAGTAATGAACAGAAATTTATTCATACAATGTCCCCAGGTTTAAGTTTATCGATAAACCACAGATATCGGAAATAGTATTCAAAGTTATGTAGGCTTGCCAAGGGAATTATTGTCTTTCTTTCTTTGGAAAACAAAATAGTAATTAAAGCTAGGATAAAATTGGCAATCAGGATATCGTAAAAACTTACATTTTATGAAGAAATGAGAACTAGCAAACGTGGGGCAAAACTTAATTAAAAGTGTTCTAAAAATCAGCTGAAAAAAATACAGTACTTTTCTAATACGAACACTTTCGGATGAAGAAATTTAAATAATTTCAAAAAAAGGTGCAGCAATAGACACCCCCACCCCTTAAAAATAAAGGGATAATTGAATTTGACCATAGAAGGGCAATTAGCATAATAACTTGTTAAGTATTTTGAAAAATACGTGAAACCTGAGGCCTATAAATATAGGCTTAAGAAAGACCTTTTTTATTGAAAAAGCGGAAAAGGACTTGAAAAAACCCTTATGCTCCATTGGAATAACGAATCAAAAAAAGGAGAAAGGTTCAAGTTGAAAATATAGACAAACGAAATTAAAAGGAAAAGAACTGAATGGAGTCAGTTAAACTCTGTTATACGCACTTATTGAACTTGCCGAACGAAACTAGTACGAAAAATGTACTAAATAAGTACAAAATGAGTAGCATTCATACTACAGAGTTGTGTGCTATGATTACTGTGTGTTATGTTTGTTACAAATTACTGTGTGCCATGAAGGCCAGGTATTTTTTCTGCAGAAGGGCTACATTTACGATAAAAGAATAGCCCAAAAAAAAATTGTGGCAAAAAATCAAAAGGTGTGATAGTAATATAAACAATTAATTATTGTGTGTGCAGGTTCATAATAGTCCTTTTAGCTGTAGCTGATGACAAGAGGACCTGGAAACGTTATAAGGAGCTACCAGAAGGCAGTCCTGGTAAGCAAACCTTCAGAGTACAGTCAAGAGCCATTTGATAATGGCATAAGAGGTATAAGGTGAACAGCTAAATTTTTTTAACTTATCAGATCCAAGCTGTAAATGAAGCCTTAACCCAAAAGGACATTAAAGCTGAAAAAAAGAGGGATTACAGACAAAAACGTTATAAAACTGTCTCAAGTACCTAAAAATTCGAAAAGAATTGAAAATCTCAAAAGTCTGAATTAACAAACAGGCATATAGTAAGCTAATGACAGTTAATGAAACGAGTGGGTTCGAAATAGAACCAAAGTGGTAAAACAAAGATAAGAAAATGTATATAGTCGTATACGGAAAAGATATACAAATGTAGTTTCGTTTTTGTTTTCATAACGTCTTTAATGGTCATAAGAGTTCTCCTCACAGCTGAACTATATCTTTTTTTTATCATAGTATGAGTCTCACTATCTTCAGAGGCATATTCTTTTTTGTATCTCCATATTTTGGTTAAAATGGCGACTTTAAAATTAGACGGTCATGCCATGTTTTCCTGCGGTGGACCTCAGGGGTAAAAAAAATGGCATGAGAGGAGGGCCTTGTTGCCTTCTGATTATTTTCAGTTCCTTTAAAAGGCCACTAGAGCTTGTGATGTTTGTCTGAATCAGATTTTTCCCGAACTTCTGTGACTACAGGTTGAAAATTATCATTCCCCATCAAAAAAGTAAAGAAATTACATAAATAAATAAAAAAAACACACACACAGTTTTGACACAAACAAATATGAATTTTCGAATATCTGCTGTTCAGGGAGACCTTGGGGATTCGGAAAATGCAATTTTTTGTGCAAATTGGAACATTTTTTTTTTTGGGGGGGGGGGGTTCTCCCTTGTTTCTGAAATTGTCCAAATTTGCCAAGGTTAAAAACTTTTCATCAATAAGTTTAAACTTAATATATGGAATTACAACAAATCGATATTTTTTATTTATATACCGTTTTCAAACTTCTGTGTTTTAGAGTTTGGTTACCATTGGAACGCGTTGTTCTATAATTAATCTCGGACTTACTGTGTAGTTCTCGGACTTACTATGTTGTTTGCTGATTGTACGGGGTGTAGTGTCTCTGGACCCAATGATCTGATACTTCGGCAAAATGTATGTCAGTCAATTTATAGAATTCTATTGTGGTTTAAATCTAATCGTCCGACAGCAAATTCTGAGAAGACGAAATTTATCATTTACTCTCGGACTTCAACTTCTTGTCCTGGACTCCAGTCAGTTGAGGCTTCAAACAACGTACGTATTGAGCTGCTTAGCTTTGTACCTTACTTAGGAATTATCATTGATGAAAGCCTGTCACTCAAGCACCATATCAGCCATCTTCAGTTGAAATTAAGCGGAAATATTGGAATGATGCGTCACCTTAAGTTTATTTTACCTTATAATGCATTGAGATCCGTCTATTTTAGCTTAGTATATTCCTATCTTAATTATTACCCACTTGTTTATTCCAACACATTTAGGAGCCACCTACTGTCACTCCAGAGACAACAGAATAAAAAGATTACGAGTACTGAAAGAATATGTCCCATCTCCTGTTTTGTTACCAAGTAAATCAAGTACTCAGAGTATGTATGTTATATTGAATATCCTTCCAGTTAACCAGTTTGTGATTTTTTTTTGTTAGTTCTGTTTATTGTTCAGTATTGTAAGAAGGCATTGCCGGCGTATTTTTATGAATCTGAGCTGGTACAGGTATTGGATGAGGTGGATTCATGTCGACAGTCCAGGAGGCGGTGGATGGTCCGTCAGCCGCTGATTAAATCCGAGAGATGGCGTTTTTCACTAAGAAATAGTTTAGTTACAGTATGGAATAAATTTTGTCAAAATTGAAATCTATCTCTTCCCCTGTCAACACTAAAAAATAAAATTGAGGAATGCTTAATGAAGATGTAATTTGTTAATATGTATGTGTATGTGTACATATATGTATGTCTATATTGGTATATATGTGTGTATGTGCTTGCACATACATCTGTACGCCTCCTTTTGTATGGTGTGTTTGGGGAGGAGTTGGTTCCTTTTCCCCTGTTGATGAGTTGAATAAAGTCAGTAAATTTTTTGGTTTTTTTTTTTTTTTTTTTTTGTGGGTTGAGGAGTCTGGAAGGGTGAGTTACCTATTTTTTGTATTTTATTTTTAAGGGTAGTTTGAAATAGAAAATTGAAGATTTTGGTTTAAATCCCTATAAGTGGAATATTAGTAGAGGTACAATTAATTTAAATTTATGTGTTAAGTGTTTTTTTCGTCCCGACTCTGTCGAGTTTTCTCTCTGTCGAGAATTTAATATGTTGTGTAAACATAGTATTAATAATAAAACCTAGAACCTAGGAAATGTTGAAATATAAAAAAGAACTGTTGAAATATAAAAAAAAAATTGTAGGAAGCAAAATTAAGTCTTGTTGTTGTTGTTGTTTGGGGTTTGACGCGTTCAATCAATAGGTCATATGCGTTCGTATCACTCGATTATTCTGTGCCTTCTCTAATCACTAGCTTGCTTGAGTGTCGCTTCAGTCAATATTCACTGAACCTGATCCTGTATCACATATCTTGTTATTGGTAGGGAGTTATTCATTTGCAGTAATTGCTGGAGCTAAAAAACGGAAATCAAAATAATGCGGCTATGCTTTGTCATACAGCAATTAGAATACATATACAACACGATTACCATAGGCAGCGCAATAGCGCTGCCTAAGTAAAGCGCGATGTGGGCACAATGTATTATTTATTTATGTATTTTTTTTTTTTTGGTCTTTGACCAGGGCACTTCGTATCGAAGGACTTGTCGTAGAAACTTTGAAAAGAGCTCATTCGATTGGAAATTGAAACGACTAGTGCCCTTTTTAATAGTCAAAAATGATTAGAGGGCAACTAACCCCCCTCCAACGCCCATCATTTCCCCAAACATATTCAATCAAAATTTTGAGATAGCCATTTTGTTCAACGTAGTTGAAAGGTCCGGAAATTATGTATCTTAAGATGAAAACCTCCCCACAGCCCTCAAAGCAAGGGTTGTAATTTATGCCCCGGGGGCACTTCATGTTTGTATAGAAAAGGGGATCGTATAAACTTCGGAGGGGGCTCATTGGATTGTTAATCAGAAGTTTTAGTGCCCTTTTTGAGATTCAGAGTAATCGGAGGGTGGATACCCCCCCCCCACACACACATCTCATATTTTCCCAAAATGTATCTGATAGTAATTTTGAGATGGCCATTTGTGGTCGTAGAAACTTTGAAAACGGCTCATTCGGTTGGAAATTGAAAGAGCTAGTGCCGTTTTTAATAATCAAAAGTAATTGGAGGTAACTACCCCCCCCCCCTTTTCACGCCCACCATTTCCCCAAACACATCTAATCAAAATTTTGAGATATCTATTTTGTTCATTGGAATTGAAAGGTCCAGAAATTATGTCTTTGAGGATGACAACCCCCCTCCCCCCCATACACAAACATAATCACCAGGGCAAAGGTTATAACTTATGCCCTGGGGGCATATAAGGTTTTTATGGAAAGGTTGATCGTAAAATCTATGGAATGGGCTCATTGAATTGGAAATCAGATGTTCTAGTTCCCTTTTTAAGATTCAGAATGATCAGAGGGTGAGTACTCCCACACACCTCGTATTTTCCAGAAATGAATCTGATAGAAATTTTGAAATGGTCATTTGTTGTCTTGGAAATTTCGAAAAGAGCTCATTAAATTGGAAATTGAAAAGGCTAGTGCTATTTTAATAGTCGAAAGTGATTGGAGGACAACTAACCCCGCTCCCACGCCCACCATTTCTCTTAACACATCTAATCAAAATTTTGAGATAGACATTTTGTTCAACGTAATTGAAAGGTCAGGATATTATGTCTGTGAGGATGGCAACCCCCCCCCCCCCGCTCCCCACACACACACAGCTATCAGTGCAAGAGTTATAAGTTATGCCCTGGGGCATATAAGGTATATACAGAAAAGGGTGATCGTAAAATCTCTGGAATGGGCTCATTGGATCTGAAATCAGATGTTCTAGTCCCTCTTTAAAGATTCAGAGTGATCGGAAGGTGGATACCCCACCCCCCCCTCATAATTTTCCGAAATGTATCTGATAGAAATTTTGAGATAGCTACTTGTTGTCTTAGAAACTTCGAAAAGAGCTTATTCGATTGGAAACTGAAAGGGCTAGTGCCCTTTTTAATAGTCGAAAGTGATTAGAGGGCAACTAACCCCCTCCCACATCCACCATTTTCCCAAACCCGTCCAATCCAAATTTTTTTATAGCCATTTTGTTCAGCGTAATTGAAAGGTCCGGAATTAAGTCTTTGAGGATGACAACCTCTCCACAGCCCTCAGGGCAAGGGTTGTACCTTTGTAAAGTATTTGGGGGTGAAAAGGGACAACTTATTTTTGGGATCCAGTATGTAATTGTTCAGAGGGATTACTATTGAATTCTCATGGGGAGACAGTGTCCCATATTCTGTGGTATAGGTCAATGTCATCACTAATTGTTTTCACAAGGCCAGATGCATTCACAATCAGTTTGAATTGTTTCAGGGAGAATTTGTTTGTCTTTGGAGCATAACAATTCAGAATGCTAATCCACTTATCGCTCTCAAGTAGTTTTATGTCAATTGTTTCAACCTCCATTTCCCCTTGAGGGCTAGGGTCATGCTTAATAAGACACAGTAGGCCACCACCTGTTTCTTGGACGCTATCCCAACGGGCAATATTATACCCTTGGAAATCATGAGCCGTATTCTCCTGTTTTAAAAAGTCTCTTGAAGTAGAAAAACATTAGGCTTATGCTTGACTTAAATGTTTTGGAGTTCTTTTATTTTGGCTTGGTTAAATCCCTGGGGATATTCTTCAAGGGTGTGTTGTCCAGTACATACGAACAGAAAATATTACATATATACTTGGGTTCACCCCCTAGTCAATACCTCACTCTTTAAGCCAGAGAATTTTCAGTACTTTCATAAGAGCTATTTATTCTAATTGACGGCCTTTGTGATTAAGCGGTCAGTTTTAAAGAATTGGAACAAAATTCGAACTTTCGCTTAAAAAGCAAGGTATTGACTAGGGGGTGAACCCCCTAATATACGTATTAAAAATATATGAACATAGAAGGTTGTTACGTAAATTAATTCGTAAGTTACGTGTATTTATTTTTAATATCAACATTCGTAAATATAATGAAACAAGTTTCGAAAGAGCGATTTAACTAAATAAAATTTAATTAACGTGAAAATTTTGTTTTAATTATTCATGTACTGGAGCCAAGATCAAAACCTGCATTTATTCAAAAACGTTCAAAAATTAAATAAAAAAACAAGTTTTTTTAACTGAAAGTAAGGAGCGACATTAAAACTTAAAACGAACAGAAATTATTCCGTATATGAAAGGGGCTGTCCCCTCCTCAACGCCTTGATTTTTACGCTAAAGTTTGACTTTCTCACAACTCTATTTTTTTTTAAACAATGAAAAACATTAGCGTAAAGAGCAAGGCGTTGAGGAGGGGACAGCCCCTTTCATATACGGAATAATTTCTATTCGTTTTAAGTTTTAATGTCGCTCCTTACTTTCAGTTAAAAAAAACTTGTTTTTTTTATTTAATCATAAGAAAAGATTTAAAAGAAGCTGGCACTTCAGGGAAGGAGCAAAAAGAGAAGCTCGAAGCAGAGTTAGAGAAAAGAGGAGCTATTGTAGTGGTGTTAGTCGGGAGTTGCTAAAATCTGTGATGAGTCAATAGTAGTAGTAGCTGTACTATTACAACAATTATGTTAGCCAAAAATCCCCTGACTCGCCTATAGACCACTGGCTCTTGCTTTTGTCCCTTAAGTATTGTCATGGGTCGTGTACATAGAACCCAGTTGGGATCATAAATATAGATTTTAAACCTTTGCGTTTCTTAAAATTAATAGAGAAAAGAAAATTCTCACAAGCCACCCTCTATCGGCTAACGATAGTTACGCTTCCAGCAAATACTCCTCACTCCTACCAATGTCTGTCTGTCTTAGTTGCCGTCTGACATATATGACTGTGAAGTCCAATGTGATGAGGATGCAATTGCTTGCTGTTAAACAGTAGCGAGATTCATATTAAGATATCTGATGTTTTTCCAACAATGCTCCTAACATTTTAAAATTTCTTCTCAAATAATATTCGGTGCAAAGCCTTATTAAGTTCCTGTGTTAATCATTGTAAGTGTAATTCTAATTTTGCTTATTCAAATTTTAGATGGAAATAAGCTAGTCTATTCTACATTTGTTGATGGTCAGGTTACATCTGAAATTGTAACTCCTCCCAGCGATTTCAATTTCGAAAAGGTAAATATCGAGCCCTTTCTTTCATCTTTCCACCAAGATTTTTATGTAAGCTAAATTATTTTTTTGTTGACGGTCTGAGTTACTGCCATCATTGTCGTATTTTCAACAAAATTTAAGTTCTAATAGTTGAGGGTTCTGTTTGTATTTTCTGTGCTCAAAAGTTTTGACTGTGAATAGAAATGACACTTTGGTGAGGTTTTATTTTTATACAAACCATATGTGGATTCTTAAAATTCAAAACTGATAAATTACTTTGGTAATTAGTAAAAATAAAAGGTCTATTTGCTTTTTCTCTTCGCTCCTTGAATGTTGTCCTTATTATGCTGCTAAATGCAAAATGCCAAAGTATTCCAACGAAAAAGTGAAGTGCAATATTGCAAATTTAAAGGAGAAAAATTTTAACCTTTCTCTCGATATAAGAATAAAACTCACAATGAACATAAATCATCCCAACGACAAAGCCAAATTTATAATGAATAGTAATTACCACAACTGCTTTGATAGTCGACGTATCAAACAGTTCGTGGTAACGAACTGCAAAGTGAGGAGCGACTCGACTCGAAAGTAACCGAAGCTTTAAAAAACAGAGTTTGATAACAATAGATACATCAAAAGAATCGAATTTTTATGCTGATTCGAAATATATATAATATAATGTTACCCATCAAATATTACGAGCCTGAGAAAATTTGCCAATTTTTGAAAAACGGGGAATACCTCCAAAACGTCAAACGATCTTAATGAAAATCATACCATCAGATTCAACATATTAGAGAACCCTGTCGTTAAGGTTTTAATTTCCTATATATAAAAACGGGAAATTTTGCATTTTTTTGCCAGAAGAAAGATTTTTTTTTTACACCGTGATGATTGTATCAAATCTGTGGTCCTAGAAGATCGGAAGAGGGTGCATTTAATCGGAAATAAAAAGTTCTTGTGCCCTTTTTAAGTTATCAAAAAGACTGGAGGGCAGCTAGAGCCTCCTTCCTACGCTCCTTTTTCCCAAAGTTGTCTGATCAAAATTTTGAGATAGCCAATTTGTTCAGCATAGTTGAAAGGCCAGATAACTGTGTCTTTGGTGATAGCTTGGCCCCCCACAGCCCCTAGGGAAAGGGCTGTAATTTGCGAAATCTACCCATTATTTACTTATAGCATTTGCTATTAGGAAGTATAGAGACATATTTGGTGTATGGGGGGAATTTTCTGTTTGGAGGGATTTTTCACGGTGGCAATTTCCATGGGGAAGGAAGTTTCTGGGGGTGTGCTTTCCTCGAGAAATTTTATACTGGCGGAATTTGTCAGAATTCGTACACGAAATTCTTTTTATTCGTCTTACTTTATCTTTGCCGGCTAAATTTAACATGTGGAGATGTTCTGGGGGAAATTTTCAGAGGGGTCGGAATTATCTTAAGGATTTTTCCAAGGGGGGTATTTTCAGCGCGAGAAACCCCATGGGAGAATTTTCCGCAAAAGTAACTTTCCACTGGAGGTGGGGGATTTCTGGAAAAGTTTTTCCCCGGAGGGGGATTTCCGACTGGATTTGAGAAACGATTAGGAAAGTCTTTTCAAATGAAAATAGGCTAAGGAAAATTTTTCTGGCGTAATCGTCCGTGAGAAATTTTTCTGAAGAATTCAGCGAGGGTTTAATTGTGCAGAGGGTGATTTACAGGTACGTGGGGGGGGGGTAAAATTTACGTGGGAGGAGCCTTACATTGGGGAATTTTCTATGGGGGAGGGAATTCTTCATGTAGAGAAGTTTATTTTCTCGGCATCATTTGAAAACGATTAGAAATCTTAGGAACCGCAATACCGCTGCTTAAGTAAAGAGCGATATGGGCACAGCGATATGGGCACATCTATTATTATTATTATTATTATTATTTTTTAGACCAGGATACTTCGTATAGAAGGAGCTGTTGTAGAAACTTCGAAAATGGTGCATTCGATTGAAAATTGAAAGGGCTATGCCCTTTTTAATAGTTGGAAGTGATTGGAGGGCAACCATTCCACCCCCCCCCCCCCATCCCCGTCATTTCCCCAAACACATCCAATCAAAATTTTGAGATGTCAATTTTGTTCAGCGTAGTTTAAAAGTCTGGAAATTATGTCTTTGAGTATGAAACCCCCGCCCCCCACAGCCCTCAGGGCAAGGGTTGTAAGTTATTCTCTGGGGTTATATAATGTTTTAATAGGAAGGTGGATCGTATAAACTTTGGAGGGGGCTCATTGAATTGGTAATCAGAAGTTCTAGTTCATTTTTGAAGAGTCAAAGTGATCGGAGCGTAGCTACCCCCTCCCCCCTTAAAGGAGCTAATTCGATTCAAAATTAAAAGTTCTAGTGCCCCTTTTAAGAGTAAAAAAAGATTGGAGGGCAAGCAGCCATTCTCCCAAGCCCATTCATTTTCCAAACACATCTAGTCAAAATTTTGAGACAACCATTTTGTTCAGCATAGTAGAACGGCCCAGCAACTATGTCTCTAGAAATATAGGGTATGTCAATCGCCACAATTATGCAATTGACCATTATACTTTGAAATTAAACCAAAGGCACTGTGTATGGTTGCCAAAAAGTAACCTCACCAATATCTCTAGAACGACAAGGGGTATTAAGTTGAAGCTTTCGGGCTCCTACTATTACTACTTGTGCTCCTACAATTTAAATAGATAAAAAGAGTGTCGGTGTATCCAGGTTGTCAAAGAGCATAGATAGAATGTTTTGCGAATGATGTTAAGTTTTGTTTTTCAGGTCAACTTGAGGAGGAATAAAATTAAATTAAACAATAATATTTTTGTTTAGATTAAAGGTTGTTGAAAAAGTTTCTCCAATATACAAATAGCAAGCCAAACTATGGATTCTGATAAAAAAAAAAGATATAAAATGTTCTTTTTTTCCATGATAAAGACTGTAAAAAAAACGAACAGAAAATAATTAAAAAAACACTTTTAAAATTAATTAAAGCAGAAATCGATTCAAATAATCTTCCAAGCGTAAAACTACCACAAATCACCATCAATAAATAGATGAAACGGAAAACAAACTTATTACAATAAATAACCGAGTCAAACTCAAAACAAGCAAAAATTAACATGAGTAGGGCTGACAACCCTCATACCATCTGAAGACCAGGACATAATTTGAACTTTACTGAAAACCTAATATATTTTAAATATTTTTACTTTTTTCACTTTAATAAATAAAAAATTATCAAAACTTGAAGGAATAAATGTCAGTATATGAAACTGACAATCCACGGTCCTTTTTTTTCCCCCAGTTAAGCGGAAATTATGTTCTGGTCTTGAGAAGGCATGGCGGTTGTCAACTTTACTCATGTTAATTGTTGCTCATTTTGAGTTTGACTCGGTTGTTTATTGAAATTTCTGTTCTTCTTGGGCTTCATCTATTTATTGATGGGGATTTGTGGTAATTTTACGCTTGGAAGGTTATTTGAATCTATTTCTGCTCATTTTTGGCTTAATGTAGCCTAAGTCTTTAATTTTCTTTGAAAAACTTGTTTTGTGAAAAAAACATTTTAAATTAATTAAAAACAATGTTCAACAGAAAGTAGAGAGCAACATTAAAACTTAAAACGAAGTGAAATTATCCCCTGTATTTGGAGGGTTGCCACCTCCTAAATTTTTCGCTCTTTATGCTACACTTTGACTTTTTGTCCTGATTCTTTAAGAACAACTTTTGAAATACAAGGCCGTTTAATTAGAATAAGAAGTTTTTTTTAAGTAGTAAAGAAGCATAGCGTGAAGAGCGAGGGATTGAGGAGGGGGCAACCTATCTATTATACGGAACAATTTCTGCTGGTTTTAAGTTTTAATGTTGCTCCTTACTTTCAGTTAAAAAGCTTGTTTTTTATTTAGTTTTCTTCTTTGTGGCCTTCAACGAGAAGGCTCTCCACTTTTAAGAAGAAAGCGTGATTCCCAAGCCATCTCCCAGTCTCCTTTGCATTGCCAGGTTCGCTGATTTAATTTTGGAGGTTGCATAAGAAGGTTTCCACGGCCACTGACTTCAATTTGATCACCAGCGAGAGCATATGACCTTCAACTCTAAAATAGTCAGGGTGGTCTTTAACGAATAGAGCTATGTAAGATGATTTGTTTTGACAGTGATATCTGCAGAAATCAGCAAATTGCTCAAACCCGAACAAAATAAGTAGATCGGAGATGTCTCCCCTCTTCCTCTAAGTAGTTTTGCTATGCAGTCATTCCCTATGAAGAATATTGAATTCTCCATCGAGTAGAGTAGCAGAAATAGTATATTTCCAGCATATATAATCAAGGGATGCTTTAAGGTACCTAGTAATCTGGCAGGTTGGAGGGTTAAAAAATGCGCCGATTATTCCAGGCTTATTTTGGACCGTCCACAGAGCTAGTCCTAGTCCATAGTCCACAGAGCTTCATTCACGGTTTCACCTGAGTAGCAATATAATATCCCATTATGACAACCTCCCTGCTCTGTATTTCTTTGTTCAGGTCGGTTTCAGCATTGCATATATTAGCCTGTTTGATGGAATTCACTCAAGACAGGAGCTAGACGAGTTTACTTCAGTGACCATACACTTTGAAATGGGCTATTGTAAAAATGTTTGGTTTGAGAGTCAGGGAAGGTGTGCCAAATGTCGTCTAAGGAAGGGTAGTTTGATGCAAGGCTAATTCTGATGAAATTTGATCAGCTAAAAAATCGTGTGATCGGTTGGTTAGCACAAAATAACTTATACGTCCGTTGACATCACATTTTTCGTATGGGGAATGGAGCCTAAGAACCTACATCAATCATCAGTAATAGAGGTGGTCAACTTAAGAAGCGGTGTAAAAGCACATCCCCCATAGGTAGAAATGTACCACCGAGTGGCAGCATAACCTTTACAACTGGAAGACTATAAGATTAACAGTTTGATAGTTTAAGCCATCTGGGTATCTCAGGTTTTCAACCTTTTTCGACCATTTGGCTTTATGTGGGCCAAAATTGTTATTTTGACTGCACCAAATGGCATAAATCTGTGCTGTGCTTGCAGCAATATTTTTACGGGTCTAACTAATTTATCTTATATTGCTTACGCAGATGATTTATTACTTATTAGCCGTTCAAAATTCACCCTAGCTAAGTCTACCCAGTTTGTTTCTAAGCTTTTTGAAAAAATTGGCCTCGTGCTTAATGCTGAAAATGTGAGTATATAGTTTTCAATGCTAAAAGCCCAAGTAGTGATTTGAGTTGTAGTTCTTTTTCAGTTAAGCTGGCTCCTGCGTTGCGTTGGCTTGGGATTAGTATCTGCTCTTCTATTTCAGCTATCCGTGCTAGTGCACTTCCAGATATTAAGAATAAGCTTAAAGTGGTTATGCTAAAATTGTCATTCTCGTAAGGCATTGGCTAAACTTTATTCAATATATTGCGACCAATCAGGTTTTCGCCCATTTTTTAATACTAGTGATTTGCAGGATATTAGACTTTTGTATTTCCGCTATTGTAAATATCTTTTGTAATTGCCTCGTTTGTATAGAAACCGTAAGACTATTCGAATGTTTAATGCAACTGATATATTGACGTCATATAATAAGTTGGACTGTAAGTTAAAAGATGAGGCCTGCAAGCGGTTGGGTCCTTTTCATCCTCTTGTGCGATTGTTCTGACTTGCGTTTGTAGTTCTTTATATTGATGTTGTCTTGCATGTGTTTTATTTTGTATGTCTTTTCCTTTTATTTTCTTTTGTTACTCCACTTTTTTATAATGTCAGTGGGTCAAAAATAAATTATTAATTATTATTATAACCAGTTTTTCAAAGAAAAGTCTAGAGTTTCGTTAAGCCAAAAATGAGCAGAAATGTAGTTAAATAGTCTTCCAAGCGTAAAGATACCGCAAATCATCACCAGTAAATAAACGGAACTCAAAACGAACTGAAATTAAAATAAATAACCGAGTCAAACTCAAAACGAGCAAAAATTAACATGAGCACGGCAGACAACCCCTATGCCTTCTCAAGGCCTGAAAATAATTTGCACTTTACTGAGAAAAAAAAAACAAATGACCGTGGATTGTCAGCTTAATATGCATATATTTATATTTATTTCTTAATGTGTTAATTTTTTTTTTACTTATTGAACTAAAAAAAATTGAAAACAAATAAAATTTATTTGTTTTCAGTAAAGTGCAATTTATGTTCTGGTTTTAAGAAGGCATGGGGGTTGTCAGCCCTAGTCATGTTAATTTTTGCTCTTTGAGTTTTCTCGGTTATTTATTGTAATTACTGTTCGTTTTGAGTTTCGTTTATTTATTGATGGTGAATTGTGGTAGTTTAACGCATGGAAGATTATTTGACTTTATTTCTGTTCATTTTTGGCTTAATGGAGCTCTTTTCTATAAAAACTTATTTTGTGGAAAAAGTGTTTTAAATTAATTTCTGGTTGTTTTTTATTGACATAGTCTTTTTCATGAAAGAAAAAATGTTTATATTTTTTCGTTTTTTTCTATAAGAATCCGTTGTTGGGCTTGCTATTTGTATGTTGGAGAAACTTTTTCGCAATTTTTAATCCTGACACAAATAGTATTGTTTTATTGAATTTTACACTTCCTCAAGTTGACCTGGAAAATGAAACTTATTTTGGAAAATGAATGGGCTTAGGAGGAGGACTGTTTGCCCTCCAATCTCTCTCTACTCTTAAAAATGGCACTAGAACTTTTAATTTTGAACTGAATTAGCTCTTTAAAATTTTCAATAATATTTTTAGCTAATATAGAACGGCGCTGCCTATGATATTGCTTATATGCCCTTTTTAAAACCTACATGCATATAGTTTTTTTGCACTTCCTTAAACATTCCCTAAAGGCTTCACCTTAATACCCTTAGCGTCATTAGTTTCAGTTACTGTAGTGGTAGTATTAATAGTATACACTTAGTGCCTTCTGGCTAGTTCAAAATCTGCCTCAACGTTCCCTTAAATTTCTAACTTAATAATGCAAGCTGTTCTTGAAATATTGCTTTGTCACCTTTTTGAAAATCCGAATGCTCATAATTTGTTTTGATTTTGTTCAACATCCGCTTAAATATTCCTTAAAAGCTTCACCTTCCCCTCTCAAAATTCCTTGAAAGTTTTACCTTCATACCTTTAGGCGTAGTTGTAATAGTCACAGTAGTAGTATTGGTATCACTGGTATTAGTATCAAAAGTAATAGCGGTAGAACTAGTAGCTGCAGTAGTATTAGCGTATTGCCTTTTGGTCAGTAGAATATCCCTCTCAGCAAGTCTTGGAAGTTTCAACCTAATACAATTAGCCATTGCTATGACATTGCTGATATGTCCTTTTGACATTGCTGAACCTGTATGTTCATATACTTCTTGAAATTTTCATCTCAATGCTCTTAGCCTTACAAGTAGTTGCAATAGAAATATTTGTAGTAGTAGTAGTAAATGTAGCAGTGATAGTAGTATAAGTAGTAGCGTGCACATATTGTCTTTTGGTCAGACGATTTTACCCTTTTAGCATTCTCTGAAAGTTCCATCTTAATACCCAAATCAATTCCTGAGATACGCTCTTTTACATTGTACATGCATTTAGTGTTTTGATTTAGTTCAAATTTCCCCTCAATATTGTAAATGAAGCAGTGCGTTAGTAGTAGTGGTTATAGTTGTAGCAGTGGTAGTATGCAAATATTGCTCTTTGATCATCTTCCTTATTATTTCTTGAAAGTTTCAAATTAGTTTACCCAGTCATTCCTGTTTTACGCCCTTTTGATAATCCACATACACATAACTTGTTTTGATTTAGTTCAACACTGCCATCAACATTATCTGAAAGGCTCACCTGAATGCCCTTCGTCTTTTTCGACAGTACAATTCAAACATACATACTTTTCTCAATAACGTATACTATATGTAAACAATGAATGAATTGCCTAACTTTCCCTTGCCTTGAGGATTATGGGGAGGCTCACATCCCCAAAGACATAATTACTGGATCTTTCGAAAATTCTGAACAAAATAGCTCTCCTAAAATTTTGAGCAGATTTGTGTTTAGGAATGATAGGCTTGGGGGAGGGGATGGTGCTTGCCCTTCGTTTACTTTTGACTCGTAAAAAGAGCACTAGAACTTCAAACTTCCAATCGAATAAGCCCCCTCCGATCCGAAGTATATACAACCACCCATTCCATAAAAACTTTATGTACCCCGGGGCATAACTTACAACCCTTGTCCCTGGGCCTGGGCGTTATATGCTCTTTAAACTATTGTGAACAAAATGGCTATCCTACAATTTCGATCGGATGCGTTTGGGGAAAAGAGGATGTCAGGGGAGGGGTCTAGTTCCCCTCCATCACTTTTGACTTTTAAAATGCAACTAGAACTACATATTTCCAGTCAAATGGGTGTCCTCTGAAGTTCACATGGCCACTCCACCCATAAAAACTTTATATGCCCCCGGGGCATAACTTTCAATCCTCGCCCCCAGACTCTGCGGGTTGTGTCAACCCCAAAAGTCTTGTTATGTGATCTTTGGACTATTTTTCTTTAACAAATGACTATCTCAAAACTTCTATAAGTTACTTTTGGGGAAAATGTGACGTATGGGGGGGGGTAGCCGCCCTCCGATCACTTTGACTCTTAAAAGGGCACTAGAGCTTCTGATTTCCAGTTCAATGACTGGAGCTTATACGACCACCCTTTCTGAAATAGCCTTATATGCCCCCAGGGCATAACTTACAACCTTTGCCCTGAGGGCTGTGGGGGGGATGTCATCCCCAACGACGTAACTTCCGAACCTTTCAACTACGTTGAACAAAATGGCTAACTCAAAATTTTTATTGAATGTATTTGGGAAAATGATAGTCAAGGGGGCGCTGGTTGGCCCCCCCCCCCCAATCACTTCTGTATATTAAAAAGGGCACTAACCATTTCAGTTTCCAATTTAATGAGCCCCTTTCGAAGTGTCTATGACAACTACTTCTATAAGAAGTGCCCTAGTCTAAAAAAACAATGTGCCCTCATCGCTCTTTAATTAGACAGTGCTATTGCGGTGCTTATGGTGCTTACAACGCCCCTAGAAAATAACTAAATAAGCAGACACGCATCCGTAACCATCTTTCTCAAGAAAAATGCAAAACTTCGTTTTATTAGAGATACGGTTTTGGGACTGTGGTATTTTGACATATTTAATTTTGTGGTGCAGATTTCTTCAAGATCTCTCCCCTTTTGGGGCTTTTTTTCTCCTTTTTTAATACTACCCGGATTTTATTAGGCTAATAACTTTGGATGGGAAATTTTGAGGAGGGCATCAAGTTGTAGATGGACGCAAGAATTTTCAATTGATGTTTTATAAGTTTTAATCAATGTCACTTTCTTATATTTTGAAATGAAAAAAAAATTGTGCTGTCTGTTTTGACTGTCGTAAATGTATTGATTCTAAAAAAAAAAATCTATTTACTATTTCCCGTAATTTTTATTTGCCTTTTGATTTTTTATTGTTTTTCTAGTTATGACAAAAATAGATATATCTTTAAACAGCACGTTGTTTTCAGTAAATCGCAAAGGACAATCGATTCTTTAGGAGGATTTGGGTGGGAACGATAACTCCACTTGTATTTGTGATAATTTAGGTTTCTTCTACTCAGTTTAGGTTTCATAATTGCGCGTTTTAGGTTTTAATTTCAATCTTAACCCTTTGGTATAAAGTTTTTTAAGACTGTTTTTAAAATTGTGTCTTTTCGTTTTTAATTGACACGAAAAGAATACTATATTTTTTTGCTAAGAAACTAAAAGATTGGTTTACTGCTTAAGTTTTATATAGAATAGCTTGATTTCACCCTGAGACGGGACTTGGTCCGTTTTGCATCAAACAAGTTCGTAAAAATTTTGCAAAATTCAAAGGTTTGAGCTTGGCTTGTTCTGCGTGTGCTCGGGCTTGCTCGCTAGAAGTTTTGAAATATATTTTTGCTGACAACACTCACAAATGAAATATTTGTTCTGCAGACATATACATAGGGAGGCCCCAAATATCATTCTAAATCCTCATTAAAGTTTCGTGAATTTTTCTTCTTTTTTGCCGATTTTAGACTCCCGTGCCCTATTAGTAAAAGCCTCTGCCCTGCGTTCCACTTTAAAATCTTGACAATTTTAATCTTCTTTTTTAATCCGCTTTAATATGTCAATAAGTCATCCATTTTTATTTCAATTTTTTACTGCAGTTATTTGCGGTTGTATACATAGCTAATAATCGTTTTTTTCTTTTAGACAGTACTAAAAAATGGTGTGATATATTATATATCGTTGGATTACTGCTTAGTACGTATAATAGTTAAACAGAAATTGTGTCACTATTTCTCGACTGAAAGCTGCAGCTTCTTACATGAAAAGCCTTTGACTGACTCTTTTACCGAGATCTCCGCAGGCGAAGACTCTATTGGAGCTGTAAGGAAGAGTAAGTTTTGGTTCCACTAATCTAATTTAATAGCCAGAATATAATTTTGGTCTGCTGTCTTTGCGACTAATCTTGTTCTTTCTCTTCCTAATTTCTTTTTTCCGCCTAAGTTTTGTCTGTTTCTTTTTGCCTAAGATAAACAATCATGCTTACTTGATTAGAACAAGGCATATGTACTGTAATATTCTCTAGTATGCCTAATGACTAATAACTTTAACAGTGAAAGCTTAATTTGTTTTATTTGAGGAAAATAGGAGGCTATTTTGGTTTTTTATGTAGTAGTAACTGGTCGAATATTATTTTGAGTCAATTTCCCTCTAGATATGGGATCTAACGGCACATGAAAATGTGAAAAAAAAAACTCCTTGACGCTGTCTTTGCTGAGCCAGTGATGTAGCATGACCATAGACGTAGTAGTTCATATTAGCTTAGAGACATCATCTGCTTTCACGAATTACTTATGCTCTTTCTTCCATGCTCCCAGCCAAGGTTTCTTTGAAGGTGTTGGATGCATCCGAGGCAAAACTGTGTTTAGACTGTTTTTCTATAATCATTGATTGATTACCGCTACTTTTCTCCTCTTTTATTACCAAATTTATTATTTTATTACCAAATTTTATGGCCACTAAGATATTAGATTGCCAGTAAAGCGATTGACTATTTCAATTGTTGCTAAAATTACTGTTAGACGTATAAGGGGCGTTTGACTGCTTTAGTGTTGCAGTGTTTTTTCTGCATTATCTGTTCAGGCAATAAATCTATGGAGAGAATGAAAACATTTTTAGTTCAGAATTCTGAAGCTTTTCAACATGAAGGGAGGGTCAGCCTCTGTGAGGTAATAACTCAAGGCGCTGTCAAAATATTTATTTTTTGTTCATCGCTATTTTATTGATAGGTTTTGAGCGAGTTAGATTTTTTATTGGTTAATTTGTTTTAGTTTTTGCATTATATTTTGCTGGAGATGGTTATTGGTGGTACAGTTAAAACATTCCCTGGTTGTATTTTAATCACTGTCTTCAGAAACTGTGGTGTGATCTTCGTTGTTATTTATATCTATTCAGGTAAGAAGTCTGAGCACAACTGAGTGCTGAAGGTTAGCAGTGCTGCTGCTCAATTTTGTGGTTCAGCACCATTTAGTGGACGTTAATCTGACAGGTATTGGCAATACCATTCGTGAAAGATAGAGTGTTGGAGGTTTGGATGAATTTTAGTGTGCCAGTGAAAATTCTTCTGAAAATATAACTTTAACTTAAATATCTCAAATGAAGAATGATGAATAGGCCAGAAGAATGTGAGTAAGTCAATCTGGAAGTACTGTTGATTTCCATTGGCGAATTATAGTGTTTTTTTTTTGTTTTTTTGTCTTCCTCATACAGATGATTATGATAGAACAGATCTTTACATGTAAATCATTGGGGGGGGGGGGGGGTCCAAATTTGAAATGCATGAAGCTAGGCTGTGTTAACTCGATTTATGCAGCATAAGTTCTATTAGATTGCAGAAAAATTGAGAAATGTGTTTTCGTTTTCCCATTGTTATTGGTAACTAGTTGCAAGCACAAGGGAAGCTTTTCAGCAAGACATGACTATATATATATATATATATATATATATATATATATATATATATATATATATATATATATATATATATATATATATATATATATATATATATATATATATATATATATATATATATATATATATATATATATATATATATATATATATATATATATATATATATATATATATATATATATATATATATATATATATATATATATATATATATATATATTTCAAAAGCTACAATTTCCAGCTGTTTTTGTAGGCGAGAAAATGAAATACAACATACTTTGTAACAATAAGAACCTTGAAATATCTTTAAACCAAGTAAGTTATGCCAAAACTAATAAAACTATCGATCTAGCTTGCTCAGTTCAAATCCGAGGGCCATTCAGAAAGCAACGACACAAATGGCTATAGCTCAGAAACGGCTTCTTTAGTAATTTCAAAAACTTATCTACTTTTCAACACAGCCCCTGGCAACGTTTGTACACATATTCCGTAACTTTTGTATACATATTCTGTCGTTGTTTTAACTTATATATGCCTTTGGCATAGATTTATTTCGATTGATCTCGAAGCCTCTTTTGCACGTGATTTCTAACTTCTTCGTTGGATCGAAAATGTTTTCTGCGTATAGTGTCTCTAAAGGATCCAAATAAATTAAAATCTGATAGACGAGGTCAGGGCAGTAAAAGTGATTTGGAAAGGTTTCCCACCCCCGCTAACTGAAAATAATGAAAGTTATCTTGACCATCAGGAAAGTGGAATTAAAATTAGTTTATATGTTACTACTGAGGTTATATGTGTGTTTGAAGTTTTAAAGTTTTTTTGCTTTGCTCACAAGCCTTACAAGTTTATCAAACTTTAAAGGTAACATTGTGTCACACGAAAAAAAAAATCAGTAGAAAATTGCGCTGCAAAAACTCGAAACGATCTGGGTATTCGGCTGGTATTTACCATTTTTAGTATTCACAAGTGACAAAAAAAGAATTTGGTCATTTCGCGTTCTCCCCCTTTGAAAGGAATTTAGCTTGTATATGCCTCGTCAAGAAACTATGGAAGGATGGCGAATATGCATATTTTGTTAACGAAATTGATCTTGTTTTAGATTATGATGAAAGTGAAATATACTATATTGATATTTGTAACTCGTCTTGCCGACGACATACTTTGAGAGGTGTAGATGTCATACAGTTTGTATCTGGAAAGGAACATAGTTTAGCCTTGGGAAAAGATGGAACTGTTTTCAGCATAGGGTCTGGGAGGTAAGAAAAGATTGTGATTTGGTGAAAGTTGGACTGCTTAGTGCATGCAAAGTGGTTTGCTGCTTTGACGTTCCCCCTGATCACATCAAATTTGTCTTAGCCCTGTGTCGAAAACACAATATGCTTGGAACGTGGTCTTAGATTAAATTAAGGACATGAATAATTTAATTCGTTGTTAATCCTCATTTGTTTGAGACCATATAAACTTGTAATGTACAAACATTTAAAGGCGGCTTTAGTTGAGGCTCTCGGCTAAAATAAGGTAGATTATTTTTTGTTTCCCTTTTAAAGCATTTTGCGTTTTATCTCACTTAAAAACGACATATCAGAAATTTTAGTAGTATCGTCGCTTGCAAATTTGCTAAAACTCTGTAAAACATGAGGATATTTTATTGGAATTGCTCGAGGCCAGAAACTTTATTAAGAACTCCCTGAGCAATAATCAGGTAGAATTCTTTAAAATGTCATTATGGTGAATTTGATAAAGTTTGGCTGGTGTAGACTTGCTGCACCGATTAAATTTTTTACGTTTTAGTTTTAATATAAAATTTTTTATACATTTTCAAAATCGTTTCAAACAAAATAAATTTTTTCGTAAACCCTCAAATATGTGTGTGTGTGGGGGGGGGGGGGTGCTATTACATTGTTGTGGCATCTACAGTCGTTTTAAAGGTAATTTTTCTTTCTTGACAACATATTTTGCGAGCAGCTTGTTTACAAACAATATTTTCTTTACTGCAGATCGACATTCTTAGCTACGTTGTAATCTCAAAAGTTCTTTCAGAAGAATTATGTAAAATTGATTTAACCCCTAACTGTTTTTTGTGCATTTTTTTTTCATACTACATGTAAGCAATGGGCGGATGGTGTAACTTATAGCCCTTTTCTTAGGAACTATGGGGGTCATGTCATCCCTAAAGTTATGGTTTTCGGAACTTTCAACTATGTTGAATAAGATGGCTATCTCCAAATTTTTATCGGATGTCTTTGTGAAAAAGAGGGGCATGGTAGTGGGGCTAGTTGCCCTCAATTCTTTTTGGGCGCTTAAGAAGGGTATGAGAACTTTTGATTTCCTTTGAAATGAGCCCACTCCCGATCTTCTAAGACTATTGGTTCGATATGATCACCCGTGAAAAAAAAAAAAATCAACACGCATCCGTGATCTTTCTTCTGGCAAAAATAAATCCAAATTCTACATTTTTGTAGATAGGAACTTGAAACCTCTACAATAGAGTTCTCTGATATACGGATGTTGATGGTGGGATTTTTATTAAGATCGCTTGACTTTTTGGGGTGTTTCCCCCCTTTTTGGAAAATTAGGCAAAGTTTCTCAGGCTCGTAGTTTTTGATTGGTGTCTGTAAACTTAATAAATTTTGTATATTTGGAATCAGCATAAAATACCAATTCTTTTGATGTATGTATTTCCGTCAAGACTCTGTTCCTTAGAGTTTTGTTTGCTATTTTGTCGAGTGGCTCCTTACTTACAGTTCGTTACCACGAATTCTTTGACTAAATTTCAGACGAAAAGAACCAACAGGTTTTGCGTTCTTTTACTGGCTCAGAATTTGACTTATTAACAACAGATAAATACAGCAACGAGTAAAAAAGGGCAGGGCTATTTGGCCTTAATTTTCGACATAGGCTACTCTACCGTAATCCAATCGCTAGCCTGGTAATGTTCTTCTAGATTTAGAGACTTTTTGCAGCAGAAATTTGTCCAGGTCTGTAAAACTTTGGGTTTTACACTATAGCTCTCATTTGTTTTTACTCATGGGTGTTTCTAGACTAGAGACTACATTACATTAAATTGCGGCTCGAGGGTACCTAAAAAAGTCTATTTGATTTCCTCAGATTGATTTGAAATTCAACCAAACCTCCACCAAATTTTCTAAATATGCACTTAACGTGTCCGGAATTATAGACGTCTATGTTTTACAATTAGCCTAAGATTTTTATTAAGCAAGCTTAACAAAAAAAATTCTCAAATGCCCTTTTTTGGTGAAAAATTTCGGGAGTAAGGAGAGCCGGAGTGCTTCATTGTGGGTCTTTCAGTCATGTAAATTGAAAATCTTCATATGAGCCTAATTTCAATAATTAGTTGCCATAGACGGTTTGATTTGTAATTAACTATAGACAGCATGCGTTTTGACTAGGTTCTTGCGCTTTTTCTACCGTGCTATCGGAAACGGCTTCCTAAGGTGCTTGAAGCAACCATAATCGGTTATTTAGATCTTAGTCTTTAATACAATTCATTGGTAATTCTTGTTAGATGCAGGGTGGTTATCTACCTATTCACGTGTTCTAATAGTTTTTCTATGCTATGTGATATCTATTTCCGTAATAAATCTATTTTATTAAATTGTAGTTATTTAATTTCTGTTTTCTTCCTTTTCTCTTGATACATAAATATGGGTACTTTATGTGGGCTATTTGCATAACTTTAGGTCTTTACCCCTGGGCCTACAATTATCAGGTCGCTCCTCGTAGGCACATTTTTGGACTTGTTTTAGCCTTTTTATTGGAATGGCATGCTTAATCTGACATGGGTAGGATTCTGTTTGTCGGTGCCTTTGAGCAGATGGGGCGTTGAAGGGGCATCAGGCTGTGCTCTAATTGGTTCCGTTCCGGGAAACACGCACTAGAACTTCCGATTTTTGGTCTAGTGTCCCAAGTTCCTACGAGAACCCAATCTATATTTTACAGCTAAAGAAAAAGAAAAATGTACATGGTAGATACAGGCTTCAGCACCCTGCGTAGGGCCCTCCAATCAAGAACATAGGAAATCCTTGTCTGATTCTGATTCGCCTGGCTCAGTGAAAAGTTTCCCATCCCTGATAGATTGTTTCAAATATTTTATTTTCAAAAATAAAGGGCTTAGAGACTTGAAAAGAGTGTTAAGCCCTACCCAGCTTGTTTCATTATGAAATAAACATCTTTAAAACCACTATAGTGTGACATCTTTCAACCGAATTCCAGAGATTGGTCTCATTCATTTTGATAAATGACTATGAATCTTTTCAAAGGTCCGGGCCATAAATATATCTGTGAAAATCGGATAATTGTTTATTATTGATCAATTGTTTTATTGAATCTACTATATTTGGAACTACTTTTATTTAAGATAATAGATTGCTATTTGCATAATTTTTCTGTTAAATTTTTGTAAAGGCTTTTTGACTGATAGTTGAGTAACAAGTCAGCTGTTTGCAAAGCTACTGTTCATATCGTGTAATTTTGCTTCTTTTTCCGATTAAATCTGTTTTTTAAATGGCGTTTCAGTCGAGGACAACTTGGACATGGGAGTTTGGAGTCCTCATCGACGTTTGCTCCAGTGGAAGCTCTTGGTGGTTTGAAAATTGTTCAAATTACTGCTGGTGGATGGCATTCCATAGCAGTTTCTTTATTTGGGGATGCATATACATGGGGTTGGAATGAAAGTGGGCAGATTGGCCGTCCATCTAGAGCATTACATAAAGAGTAGGTACCTGCTTATTTTTACAAAAGTCGATTCATTAGCACCTAATTGATCAAAATCCTCGATAAAAATCTCTGCCAAATGATTGAGCTTTTTGAAAGTTCAAGAGGCAATAGGCTGGTAAAGTTAATTTTAGGAAGAATAAAAAACGATTGTACTTCTAGTGATAAATGAGCATGAAAAGATTATGTTAGGTAACGAGAAAATCGATCAAATGGATAACTTAAATAACCTGGGTAGTAAAATTAGCGAAGATGGAGAGTGCAGTGAATATGTAAAAAGTGGAATATCCAATGCGAGAGTTGTTTTTTCATTGTTGAAAAAGTTTGGGAAAATAGGAAGATAAGTCTTTGAACTAAGATCAAAATTTTGGAAGCCACGGTAATGACAGTGTTTGAGGCTGTGAAACGTTTATGCATCAAAGGCCTAGAAATATCTGTTGAATCTTTTCCACAAGAATTGTCTAAGGATATTTTTAGGTACTTGCTTGATTGATTTATAAAAATATATATGAAAAATTGGTTTAATTCCACTTACTAGGCCTATTGTGAAATAACGAAAGAAAGTTTCAGATGGATTGGCCACATTTTATGGATGGAGGATGATAGATTGCCAAATATTGGGTATTCAGCCGTGCCAAAAGTTTAAAGGTGATCAGAACTCCTTGGAGGGTGTAAAGAGTGAAGCTTTGAGGAGATTGGGGTGGAGGTTGCGCAACTATGTTCCTAAATAATTTGGAGGCGGCTTGGTGCTGATGTTGGCAATTTGTCAAAACCAAGGAATTTTAATTTACGATTTGACTTAACAGAAATGCCCGTAAAGTTTCTTGCAGGAACTTGCGAAATTACCAATAAAAAAAATAATTAGGAAGCACAGGGGAGAAACAGTACGACACGTCAAATGGAGACAAATATATATACATGCAGTAAATTGGAGAGGTCACTATTAATTTGAAATAGATCCAAATAATAAATTTGGAACATGATTTTCCAAGTAAAAAAGACTTCGGCGGAATCACGTATTGTTAATGGTTATTTTCGAAACCATTTGACACAGATTTTCGCCTACCTTTTATCACAGTTCAGACGAGAGGTCGTCCTGTTTTCAAAGGAAAAACGGTTACTCTTGACGTCTGTTGTATAAGGCCGCTATTCTTTTTTTTCCCTTATTTACTTCTCCTTTGTATTTCTGTTTTGTTGTTTGTTGTTTAAGAAACGTAACCTATAGATTTGATATAAGCATAGCTTATAAAGTAACAGAGGACTGAACAGCTGATTTTTTTTTTGTACTAACGCGCTTCTGCACGATTATTACGAAAAGTTATGTTTCTCCTCAAAAAACTAAAATATTCCTACTTCTATTAAAAATCAATGTTGTGCTGAAGAACAACGATTTGGAAGGAAAATGTGGCCTATCATTTCGCACATGGGGTCGACTATGATTTTTTTTTTTTTTTTTTTTTTTATATATATATCTAGTATTACGTTTGTTAAGCTCATATTTGTCCTCTGGTCCCTAATAGCCTCTTACAAGGTTAAGCCATTCTCCAGGATATATTACCTTTCAAGAGTAAAATCTTGTCTTGTTGAGACTATATAAAGTTGGCACTACTTTTCGTCAACTATCATCTTGTTATTTCACCTTTCTATTCTAATTTTTATCTTTCTATTTCTGGACTTTGCCTTCCTATTTTGTTGCTTGAGGTTTAAAGGAAAAATGGACGTGGTTGATATGAAGGGTTCTGTGTTTTGCGTGAGCCGTTCTGCGTCTAAATAATAATGTAGGTGTGTAAACCTTAGGTTAAACGAGCCAGATCGCAAGTTGTTATCACTCGACAGAATTAGCTCTTCTCTTTGAAGGGAGAAGAAGAACATTGCCAAGTTCTGCTGCTTCGAAAAGTTTCGGCTGCAAGAACGGATATTTTTTTATAAGAGTGTAAATGGTCATCTCTGGAACATGCCATTTTGGCATTTTGATGAGAGACACCGAACTTATGCACTATTAACTTTTCAATTCTTGCATTATGTGTGCCCGCATGACTCATTGGTGTTTTGGCTCTTTTGAAAATTCAATTTTGTCGTCTTGAATCATTTGTGGACAAAGAAAAGAATAGTAATAACAATAAAAAAAAGTTATAATTCTACATTTAACAAGAACAAAAAAATATCCAACAAAAAAGCACATTATGCATAAGTTGCTCATTCTGCTGACAATAAAACCTTTTTTTTATCGTTCTTGGTCTTCCATATGAGTTAAGAAAACATTAAATAAATAGTTAATGCAAGGAAAAACAGTGCTCTTTTTCAAACTTCGATGCTTCTCCATAGATTGTTTGTGCTGCAAGGTTTTCATCTCTATGCTGATGTATAAAAGAACTAGCTGTTCTAATTATTAATTAAAAGAAGTGAAACTACAAAATAATGTAAATAACGACGGATACCACACTGCCTTTCCATCATAAAAGCAACAACAATTAAGTCAACAGGGAATTTACCTAAGACAGTGAAATTTGTTTAAACCTTTAGGATATTTAGGTTCTATATCTAAGTGCAGTCCTCAGCAAACTACGTGTATAAATAAAATAAAACGGCACTTATGTATTATAGTGACCACACTCAAGAAGTGAAGTTAAGTTAATGATACTGAAATGTACCAAAATATGATGAAAATGGAAAGCGGGCTGCCCGGAACGCATTATATTAAACACCTTACCAATTCTATGTATTAAATATTTAATTAAAATATACCTGCACAGTAGTTTATCTCACTTAGGCTTAGATAATTATCTCAAAATGCACACAGAGAAACCGGTTTTACAACAGATCAAGAACAACAGTGTGGGCTCCACAATACATAAGTACTAATAAAACTTCAGTCTTGGTTGAACTTCATTGAAGTAATGATTCTTGGACTATTTAAATTTTTTCAGTTTTAGTTTTATATATCTCATTTTATAATAAGTTTTATTTTATTTGTATGCGTAATTTGCTGAGGACGGCTCTTCCAAATAGAGCCGAAATGTTCATGAGGTTTAGATAGGTTTCGTTATCTTAGGTTAATTCCCTCTTGTTTTACTTGTTGTTGTTTTTGTGATACCACCACTTCTGGCCGATGCAAAGAAAATTAAATCAAGCAGAATTGTAGGATTTAGATGTCATTATTCAGATAAATCCTAGGTTTGAAATTGAAGCAACCAATAATAGCGGATCAAAAGGGAGATATTTGGATTTATTGTCTGTCCTCAGTGCCAAAAAGCAATTGTGTATTTTCTTGGTTTTCAGTATTCGTCTTTCCCTTTTATTTTCTGACTCTGAGTACAGACCCTAACCATTAAGATGTATTTTTAATCTTTCACTAATATCCCTTTGTCTCTTTATTCCAAAATTTTGGGTGTTTCATATTCAGCCTGATCCACAGTAAAGATATAGCAGTAAGTTTACCGCAGATAATTTCTGGCTCTTCATTCTCGGTGCGAACAAACAGCTCCTCTCATTTGATCTGCTATCAGCGGTCCAATTACCCTGGAATAGGTATTTTGGCAGAAACTTTCTCAAAATGCCTTTGAAACCAACTTGAGACTTTGAAACCCACTTTTAATTCCTAAATACATCTAATAATAACATTGCACTACTAAATATCGATTTTCATATATGTATTGGAATAAATTAATTTAAGATTAGTTTCTTCAAAATTTAGTGTTCCAACGTTGAAGCCAAGTTTCGCGTTCAAGAGAAATCTGACTTGTCTACCCGTGAAAAGATCTAATGTCGCTTATGTTTCTACGTTCTCTGGAGCACTCGCACCTCGGTCCGGGTTTTTATAATGGGTGAGATAGGGAAATATCATACTGCCTATAATTTATATACTGTGGCCTGATCAGACGGTTTGGTCTTTAAAGCTCAGTTAAGGCATTCGACAGCTTCTTATGGTTGCAGCAGTAGCTGCAACCCCAACATAAATACATATACGAACAGTAGCAAAATGTCCTATACTTTCCATTAAAGATTTGTGAAACACAGCAAACTAGAATTCTTTTCACGGCTCCGCCTCTTCGCGCTAACACAATGACAAATGTTTAGCGCATTACGACGGGAATGATCTGATCGAATGCCAAGTAGCAACTTGAAACTATTGCTCTGACGTACTGGCAGCTTTCCAGTCAGTGCGCTATGGTATGTATCATTTTTGGAGAAAATTTGCGCTACTGTTTCGTTTGTATATTTATGCTGTGGCTATGACCTAATAAAGAATGAAGTTCAGCCCATAATACCTGAATGTTTGAAAATACGTTTTGAAAGTGGCTATCAATTGAGGAAGAATCGCCAGTTGAAGCTGGTTCAGGAATGGTAACTGTTGTTTCCGTTATTTTTATTGTTAAAATTTGTAATTACCATAGCCGAAAACCTTATAGAATTACAGTCCCTCATCTTTAACAATAAGGAAAATTACTTTTTCGTATCGGATACAGTTAAAATGTCTTTTTTTTCTTTTTTTTTAATAGGGATGATCGTACCAAATAAGTGGCCGTAGAATGTTGCGAGATCAGTCATTTGAAAGCAAATCGCCTTCTGTTCGTAAAAAAGAGATAACATTAAAATAAAATGTGACTAAATTTTGATAAATGGGGCAAGTAACATGAAAAACAATGAAGCATAAGAGGGAAGCATGACAGGGACAAAGAAGCAAGGTGATGGTCATAGGATCAAACGCACAACAAAATAAAGGGAAACATTGATTAGAGGAGAAAAGGAGCGACAAAAGCGAGAAAAGGAGCCAGACAAAGAAGCAAGGTGATGGTCATAGTATCATACGCACAACAAAATAAAGGGAAACATTGATTAGAGGAGAAAAGGAGCGACAAAAGCGAGAAAAGGAGCCAGACAAAGAAGCAAGGTGATGGTCATAGGATCAAACGCACAACAAAATAAAGGGAAACATTGATTAGAGGAGAAAAGGAGCGACAAAAGCGAGAAAAGGAGCCAAGTCCGGTACATACACGGGACCTAACACTGGAGCTACAGCAACAACATTTTTTGCCTTTGAAAATTTTATTTTCAACAGCCAAATAAATCCTACTCTTCTATGTTTTTGTTTTAAATGGTTGGATTCGCGGCTTTATTATCACTCTGTGGGAAGTCCTAATCTTTTGTATTTATGCTAAGGGTCGTGGGTCGTTCTTTACTCAGTTACAGTTATCGCTGCAACTATGATTGAGAGTGTCGTATCTTCATTGTCAATTTTTGACTGTTGGAGTGAGGTCATAGGAAAAAAAAAAGAAAAAAATTAGTTAACGGCCAACTTTATGGATCTTTAAAGCTATTCTCACTGCTTTACAGATACTATTAAATAAAAAAAAACAATTTTCTCAAATGAAAGTAAAGAGCAACATTATAATGAAAACGAACAGAAATTATTTCATGTACGAGGGGGACTGCTCCCTCCTCAAACCCCCACTCTCTCAAATTCCTTGAGAATGACAGCCCAAACACAAGAGCCGTTGAACTGGAATGGAAAGCATTTTAAAGCGCTATTAAACTTTGGCGTTAATATTGGAAGATCGAGGAGGGGGCAACCCCCCTGACAAATTGAGCGTTCGTTGTAAACTTTAATGTCGCTCTTTACTTTCATTTTGAGATAGCTTGTTTTTGTGCTGCTCCCTCCTCAAACCTCCGCTCTCTCAGATTCTCTGAGAATTACAGCCCAAACACAAGAGCTGTTGAACTGGAACGAGAAGTATTTTAAAATGCTAATAAATTTTAGCGTAAGTTTTGGGGGATCGAGGCGGGGGGGGGGAGCATAATTATCCAAATTAAACTGTCATCTCCTAGATATGAGGGTAGTTGTCGCCCCCTCGAGTCTTGTCCTCTATACCTTCAAAAAACTGCAAATGTTAATAAAAGTAACACTGGCTTCCTGGGGCAGAAGAAAAGGAAGAACAAAGACTTATAGCCGAAAAAGAAAGAAAAACCTGTCTTCTTGTCTAACTGTCTTACAGTAAGAATTCTGGTCTCATTTGCCCGAATAGCAGATAGGTGAGCCAAATAAATATAAAGAATCTGAAATAGAGCGTGTTTAGTAATGGTGAATAAAAGTATATTTTTTACTCTGGTAAGGACTGAATAAAAGATGGGAATCTCAGCTGTCGAAAAAAAAGTAGAAAAGAAAACGACAAGAACGCAGTTTCAAAAGCTTCAGGTAATCCTGTTGAGAACTCGTGATACTGGCTTCATGTGCGTCAAGAACAAAAAAGAGTTTTAACCTTGAATAAAAGAGAAAAGCTTAGATCCTGGCTGAATCGGACTGAAGGGAACTATTTGGCGGTGTCAATTGTGTCAAAACTAATAAATTACAATATGATTAATTATGGATTTGTGTTGTTTTTTAATAAGTTTTAATTATAAATTTTGAAATAAATTAGCATTGTAATCCCTAATACTTTCTGTGTTTCTTTTTTTATCAGGGTTGTAGCAGCACCTGCAATCGTGGTTGCAGCAAGAGCTGCAACCAATTAAAAGACGAACACGTCCCGTAGTAAAAAAAAAAAAAAAGAAGCCGAAACCGCCCTAAAAAGGGTGCCCGATCGAAAGAAAAAGTACACCCTTATAACCGTTTTTGCTGAAACCCTATGCAGGAAACTTACAGTCCCTTAGCTTAAACAACAAAGAAAATGCATTGGCTTGAAAAACAAGGAAAGTGGCTTCAACCACAAAATTCTGCATGGGAAGCACCTTTTTTTCTCTTTCCGTTTTTTCCTCTGTAGCAAGCTGGGCATTGGAACAGCTACGCTCCCTATGCCACCCTCCCGTTCCTTGCGGTAGGATTTTTAAGTCAAGTTAGTCAACAAGAAGGGCACCCTTAAAATTTAGATCCTCGAGACCTAGGAATGACGCACACGGTGTCTACGAACTCTCGACTGACATCTTGGAACTGAGCTGCAGCCGCAAGGGCCTCCCACTCTAATTGGAGAGACAACTCCACACTTCTCAGCTGTCAGGTGTGGCTGCCGTCGTAGGTCAGGGACCTCTTTTGTGCCTTCCCTCTGGGTTCCCCTTGTATACTGTAGTTTAATACCGATTTTCTGGCATATGAAGGACATGACCAAGGCACTTCAATCTTATATGCTTAGGAGGTGCGAGAATTCTTCGAAGTTCGCGATTTTGAGCGTACGGATAACGAAATTATGTTGCTGGTCATAGTTGCTAATTATAAATTGGAGAGGTAGTACTTGCTCTGCTTTGTTTATATTTGAAATAATTACTCTGTTCTGGCTTGCAGTAATCAGCACCAAAGTTGCAGGTCTTTGAGCACGATGAGAAAGAAACAAGGTTATGGAGACCATTGTCCAAACTCGTTTTTTTTTTTTTTTTTAATCAAAGCTTTATGTAAGTTTTTTTTATTTTATATATTAGTACGGTACAGAATGTATGATTGATTGGCTGATGTGGTATTGAAAAACATTTAATACTAAATATGCATTAAAACGAGAGCTGAAGTATTTGAGCAGTCAAGCTCTGAGTGACTAAATAAAGGACATGTTAGTGTGTCTTGATATCTTATTTGACCAGTCATCTTAGGCAATTATTTATGTATTATGTTTTTATCCGGTAGGGTAGACAAAAGCTCATACGAGATGATCTCCCTGGCAACACTTCCCCAGCTACTGGAAATCGAATTTTTAAGTGAATCAGAGAAAATAATCAGCATCGCTTGTGGCTCAAGACATACTGCGTTCGTTACAGGTAAGAGGTAATTTTGTACCTTCTTCTAGTTTCAGATGTTGTCAAAATATTAGTCACTGATTCTTGTTGCTGTTTGTGTGTCTTTTTGTATGTGAGTGAGTGTATTTTGCGTTTATTCTTGCATGAATGGGTTACTTGGGACCTATGATGATCAAAATTTACTAGAATGTGTTAATCCTGATCGTAGTCACGTTATGACCGATGTTGCCATTCTTTTGAAGTGAAAGAATTATTTTACTAATAAGACTCACATATAGTACATAGTACAAAATACTATAACACATGTAACTGAGCCGATATTGAACCCAGAAAAATGTCTTAGGGAAAATCTCTAAATATTTATTTAGTAGACATTAATCTTTATTTTGGAAAATAACTTTTATTTCTTATATATTTCCATTAGGCAGTTAAAAAAAAAAAAAAAAAAAAACTTGAAAACAAGAAAAAAAAAACAAGAAAGTATCTCAAGTTAACTTTAAAATGGCTATGATGATGTTGTCAAATTTTTATTATATTTATAGAATTCTTTTGATGAATAAGTTTCAGACATAACGATTCACGTTGCAGTTTACAGATAATGATTCACTTTCTTTCCTTTTCTCATTTTTAGACGCTGGTCAAGTTGTAACTTTTGGTTGGAATGGTTATGGACAACTGGGGACAGGAACTCTAGACTCTCAGTTTAAACCTGGAAGACTCCAGCTGACAAATGCTAAATCTGTCACTTGTTCCGATTGGTGTACCTTTGTAATAGTAGATTAATTTACCAATGAATAGCCAAATAATTTTTATTGTCTAACATTTTTGTGATTCGTAGACAGTATCACTGTCTTGCTTATCATTAGTGTATTCTTGTTCCACTTGTTTAACTCAATGTGTTTTTATATTTGTATATTATATTTTTATATGCATTTTAGTTGAAATTTAAAAGCTTTAGACTTGAAATACTGTTTGTAAGGATAGGGGTTCGAGCCCTGGTGTTGCTGGTTTTTTGAACAGGGGTCAGTGGCGTGACTCTGTATGCTCAGGCTTAGTCAACCCAACTTTAAATGGATACCTGAAGAAATCTTGGGCAGGTAAACAGGAAGGATGTGCGAAAGCACAGGATGGTTGGCCCTCCAGTCCTCCTCCTATTGCACTTCCTGGCTGAAGGGCCATCAAACAGAGATCAATACCGCCGGTTTGATCTCTTGGTTCATCTGGCTTGGTGATGAGTAGATCATCAAATAATTTTTCCCCATTATGTCTTCTATTTTCGCTTTTACCTTGTAACAAATTCAAGGGGGAGAATTCAAGAGCTAGGATATCCTCCAGCCTTCAGGTATTTTTACTTTTTATGTATAAAAATGCTGCAACCATTATGATATACCCTTATATCAAACTCTATGCACATAGTTTGCTGTGATTTACAAATCAAAGAAGAAAATTTTCGGTTACTATGGGATCGAGTTCGTATTTTAATATAGATTTTTTGGTTACCTTGACATAAAAGTGAAATTAATTTGTTTATTTGTCTTGCTTTATTTAGTCTTAGACACCAGTACTTAGCAAATGGAAGATTTATTCTGGGTATTTCGAGCATTCTATTGTTTGAGTTTAGACTACATTTTTAACACATAGATCTCATATTGTCCCTTATTTTTAAAAAAGCCAGAGGCTTTTTCCTATGTGTTGTACCATACAAGGGTATATCAAAAGGGTATATGAAAAGACGAGATTTTACTGCTGGAGTGGGGGGGGGCATTTCCTAGTATTATTTAAAACAGAAGTTAAATAAAAAACAAGTTTTATCAACTGAAAGTAAGGAGCTACATTAAAACTTAAAAACGAACTGTAATTATTACGGATATGAGGGGGGTTGCCCGCTCGTCAATACCTCGCTCTTTACGCTAAAGTTCAAATTTTGTCCCAATCCTTTAAGAATAAATCCTGAATCACAAAGGCCGTTTAATTAGAATAAAAGGTTCTTTTGAAAGTACTAAAAAATCTTTAGCGTAAAGAGCGAGATATTGTTGAGTGGGCGACCCCCCTCCCTCATATCCGTAATAATTTCTGTTTTTTTCAAGTTTTAATGTTGCTCCTTACTTTCAGCTGATAAAATTTGTTGTTTTATTTAATTTCTGATCGTTTTTAAATAATGCTGGGAATTGCTTCCCCCCCCCCGCCACCAGTAAAATCTCATCTAAAAACGTCTATATGTTTCCCAATAACCGATACTATATATAAACAATGGGCGAAGTTCATAACTTGCAGCCCTTCCCCCGGGGACTGTAGGGGGTAAAGTCATCCTCAAAGACATAGTTATTAGGTAATTCGAATGTGCTGCAAAATATGGCTATCTCAAAATTGTGATTGGGTGACTTTGGGGAAAAAGTTAGCATGGGAGAAGGGCCTCCAATATTTTTTTCACTTCAAATAGAACTTTTGATTTTCGATCAAATGAGCCCTCCTCCGCTCTTCTGCGACTATTGGTCCGATATGATCACCCCTGGAAAAAAAACAAATAAACACGCATCCCTGATCTTTCTTCTGACAAAAAATACAAAATTCCACATTTTTGCACATAGGAGCTTCAAATCTCTATAGTTGGGTTCCTTCGTGTGCTGAATGTGATAGAGTGATTTTCATTTAGATCACTTGATGTTTTAGGGGGTTTTTCCCCCTTTTTCAAAACTTGGGCAAATTTTCTCAGGCTCGTATCTTTTGATGGATACCATTAAATTTGATCAATTTTGTATATTTTAAATAAGCATAAAAATTTGATTCTTTTGATGTATCTATTCTTATCAAGACTCTGTTTTTTAGAGTTTCGGTTACTATTGAGCCGCATCGCTCCTTACTTACAGTTCGCTACCATGAACTGTTTGATTTCAAACATATAAAATTACTTAAATTTAAAGTTACTTATCAAAAACTACAAGTCTGAAAACAATTACCACATTTTTGAAAAAAAAAATCCTAATGAGCCTCCAACGGAATGGCGTCTTCAAAAAAATTCAAATGAATGTGCATTGTCAGTTTAATATACATATACTGATATTTAGAAATCAATATGTGGATATTAATCTATTTTTTACAGTTATAAAAATGAAAACATTTTTATTTTTCAGTAAAGTCCAAATTATGTTCTGGTCTTGGGAAGGCATACGGGTTTTGAGCCCAATTCATGTTAATATCTGCTCGTTTTCAGTTTGACTAGGTTATTTATTGTGATTTCTGTTCGTTTTGGGTTTCATTTATTTATCGATCCTGATTTGAGGTAGTTTCACGCTTGGTAGATTATTTGATTTTATTTTTTCTCATTTTTGTTTAATGTAGTTCTTTACTTTTCTTTGAAAAACTTATTTTGTGGAAATTTTTTTTTTTAATTATTCAATTATAGATCCACAACAGTTTGTGAATGTTTAAATCGAAAACTACCATTTCTGTCATTTTGTGCCACAAAATTAAATGTAACACAGATACAAAAAAAAAACATTTTCTAATGAATTTAGAAAATGCAATATATTTGAGTGATGCAGTTTGTTAATTCCAGTTCTTTTTTATGTAAAACTTTTGTTTTGATTAAAAATACAAATATTAATATTTAACGATGAGTTGCAAAACTTCGCAAGAATGGAAAATTAGCAATTATTTTCTAAGTATAAGTAATATCGTTGTTGCAGCGGTAAATGTATGTAACCTAGTAAAGGATGAAACACGACCCATAGCAACCCAAAAAATAGCCTGAAACCCCTAAAATTGGGGTCAGACCGATGCGAAAAATATACCGATGGAATCATATTGCCCGAGAATTCAGGAGACTTATTGGCTTGAACAATAAGGAAAATCCTTTGTGTTGAACAACGAAAAAAAATCTCTTTTTTTCATGGAAATCACCGTCAATGGCCTCTTAGCTTTTTACCGTTTATTCCTTTCCTGCAGCTAGCCGCAGCTAGGGCTTCCTCCTCATGATAAATGAAATTGCTGCTGAGCTGGAGGACAGATGGAAATACGTTGACGACTTGTCCTTAACAGAAGTCGTATCTGAGGAGTCGAAGAGCAATGCTGCTAGTTTCATCGACCAAGTTACCTCAGAGGCGGCTGAACTAAACATGGTCGTGAATAAAGACAAAATGCTCGGTCACGACATTTTTTTTTCTTCGGAATACTCAGCCGTCTTTCGAACCTCCTATCGCTTCCGAGCTAATAAGTCATAAAATAACTTTACTTGGTGTGGTGATTTCTTCTGACCTCTCATGGTGGGAGAATACAAAGACAATTGTAAAAAAAGCTAACGGCGCAATCCAAATGCAAAAAAAAAAAAAAAAAACACTGAAAAAATTTCGAGCTCCTAAGGACAAGCTGAAACTATTATTTTGAACTTTCATCCGGCCCTTAGTTGAATATGCTTGTCCGGTTTGGCACTTTGCCCTTACCCAGGATGAAACTGATAAAATAGAACGAGCTCAGAAGAGATCACTGGAAATCATTTATGGCGGTTCCCCTCTACCTTACTTTTTTTATCTCAAAGAATTTAAGCTTGAATCCCTTTCTCCCCACCGAGAAAAATTATATCAGAGATTTGGCTTCTCTCTCCTCCGACATCCCATCCACTGATGATTCCTTCCCCAACCTTTTGTCCCTGGAGCATTTCGTCCCCCCCCAGCGACGTGACTGGGTAGGTTTTGAAACTGACCCCAATCCACTGTAACACCATGCGCTACAGTAAAAGCTTTGTGAAATATTACAATAATCTCTAGTGTTTTTATTCTTTAGTTTATTTTATCCTGACGAAGTTTTATCAGACAATTTTATTCTCAATCTCAAGTGTTTTTATCCTTCAGTTTGCTTATCCTGACGAAGTTTTATCAGACAATTTTATTCTCAATCTCAAGTGTTTTTATCCTTTAGTTTATTTATCCTGACGAAGTTTTATCAGACAGCTTTATTTTGTTATTTATGACTAAGAGACATCATATTTGGGCTTTGCCCTCGAGAGCTATGTCTTGTTTTTGAATTAAATGATTTGAAATTAGCCTACATGACATATATTCTATAAAGAAGCCAAAAAAAAAACTTAGAAGTGTAATTTTTTTAATTGTTATTAAAAAACAATTTTTAATACAAGAAAGACTTTTTAGGAATCTAAAGGAGCAAAAAAACATCAATATCAAAGTCGCCCATTTCAACTGTTTTGAAGGTGACAAAACAGATATAGACAAAGGGTATTATGAAAAAATTAAGCTTCTAAGTTCAAAGTTATTTTCAAAGTTTTTACCCAGATAACTGACGAATTTTGCGATACGGTATTTTAAGTTTTGTATGCAGTAATGTTCGATGAAAAAAAACTACTAATTTTGATAATTATTTATGTTAAGAATATATAGCTAATAGATACTTCAACTATTATGCAAGGGTTCTGAAACGCCACAGCCATTTCGTTTCTATTAGATTTCTACTTCTCTTGATGAATAACAAAGAAAACCGGTTTTCAGCCAGTGACTTGTGACGTTTTGAACTCATGAATAGGCCCGAATCTGTTGTAAATTTAAGCTGTGATTTAAGAAAGACTGATGAAAACATTAATATATGCGGGCAACAGTGATCGCGCCGGGGGCGCGCCTCCACCGTCTTACCGGTGGGGCGCGGGCGGCCCCCCACCGCCGCAGTTTTTGGCCCCACCGCCGCCAGTCTTCCCTCATCCGCGCGGCGCCCTAGTAGAGAGAATATATAGTATCGGCAAAGGCCATACTTTCCGTGAAAAAAAGAAGTGAAACACAATTAAAACCACACAAGATTCATCCTCTGTCTTCGCGCATGCGCCGTTCTGATGTACACATCCCGGAATGCCTATAGAAAAACCTGATTGAATGCTGAGTAGCAACTGAACTTACTTTACTTTTACTTTCGGCGGGAACCAGACGATGATCCATCCTGCCCGGCATCAATGGACGATGGGATGACTGATGTAGTTCAACACGATCTGTCAGCAGCAGCCTCTTCTGCAATATTCAGCCAGTTTTTATCCCAATGACGTCCGTGTCGTCGAAAGCCACCCCAAGGATCCAGGTCATTCTTGAATGTCTGCCAGAGATTCTTCCTTTGGCCGCCTGGTCTCTGTTTCCAAGTTGAAAGGGGGTCGCAGGTGAGGACATCCTGCGATATAGTTCCAGCTGGTTGTTGTAGTGTGTTTCCAAAGAATTTCAGTCGTTTTTTTTAGGATTCCCAAGAGTGGGGTTGTCAGGACACAACACCTTTGACCATCTGCGTTCGAGATTATAGATTATTAGCTGACCAATTCTATGTGTCTCATACAGCAATGGCCGAATACTTCGAGTGAACATCTTTTTAGGCCTTTAAAGGCCAAGTTACATAGGCGTACAGCAGGATCGATTGAACAGTTGCCTTGTAGACGTTCATCTTCGTTTTGATGTCAATTTCATGTCTATTCCAAAGCGACTTCTTCATGCTTGTAAAGACACCCCATGCCTTTCCTATTCGAGTTCTAACGTCAGCTTCTGCACCTCCATTCGGAGGTGCAACTGAACTAGGCTGTGACGACACCGCTCAGAGCCTTGTGACGCGGTATCAAATATGTTACATGTTTGGAAAAAGAAGACGCTACAGTTCTATAGTGTCAGCTAGTGGTGGAGGGAAAAACAAAGAAAAGGAAAAACATCGGTACTACAAATGCGAAAGAGAAATTTTTCTTGTTGTTCAAGCCAGGGAAAAGTTAATTCTTTTTGTTGCGTTTTTGGCCATGGCGATTCTAACAGTCTATTTTTTGTTTGGATTCGAAAGCATTTTTTACAGTTTCAGGCTACTTTTGAAGTTTCCATAGATTTGTCTTCAAAACAAAATTAACTATCTTGTATACAGTTTAAAACTGTCTAGTAAACATCAGGATTTTAGTAACTAAATAAAAACTTAGTGGATTATGCTGAGTTGATTGTTCCGATGGTACTTTCGCTGGTAACGCGTCACGAGGCTCTGAGCCGCGTCTTTACAGCCTAGTTCTGTCGCTACTCGGCATGTACGATGGATTGTGCTAAACCTCTTGGATTGTGTGCTAAACAACTTAATTGTATCAGTAGATTGTATAGATTCACATAATTTTTGTGCAAAATTTGGAAGAGAAGGGATTAGGGAGGGGGGATGCTTTCAGAGTTCTTCGTCTCTTTCTTTGTCTAAAGAAATTCGTTCCTCATCCTACCTAAATGACCTATTCTGTTCGAGATTTCTTACTGTTCACAATGCTGGATACAAATTTACGTCTATTTGATTTTAAGAAACGCATCGTGTGTGTCTAAATAATTCTGTGACAGAATTTCCTTAATTTTTGGTATACAGTCAAATTTAATGAATGAAACCGATCTTGCAGATAAAATGATTGTTTTTAACTCATGCCAGGTAATAAAAATTGGTATTTGCAGATTTTCTGGGGATTAAAGGTGTTTCAATAAGCCTAGCGGTAAAATTGATAATAAGCATTTCTATCGGAAATGCATTTCAGCCCCCCTATATAGGCCAATTCAGGGTTAGGTTAGGTATAGCCTATATTGGGGGGGGGGGGCTGAAATTCATTTCCAATAGAAATACTTAGCCTATTATATTTGTAATCAGCATGAAAAAAGGCATCAACTGGTGTATTCACTTTATTCCTAACTCAATAATATGATTTCATAGAACTTTACCCTTTTTAGGGATGTATCTATAGACTAAAGTAGCCTATGTCCTGGGAAGATATTTTGAAGTACCTACTTTCTACTCCCTCTAGATGGCACTGCCCTTGAGCAATGTTTATAATAACAGACTATTCAGGTACCTAGCTAAGAAACAAGCTCACCTCTATAGTCAGAATTGCATCCTGAATTCAAATTTAACATTCATTTGCATTGGAAATGAACTTTACCCCACCTCTATATATAAAGCCTACCAATTCATGTTATATATTTAGGCCTATACACCACAGGGTAGGGGTAAAGTTCATTTCTGATCCAAATAAATATTAAGTTTAGAAGCTAGATACAATTCTGACTATAGAGGTAAGTTTGATTTTTACCCCCACCCCCCTAATGTGCAAATATATACCCTGTTGAGACCACCACTTTATTTACTTTTGATTAGTAAATTTTTGATAGTTTATCAAAGTTGATGCTTATAAAGTTGATTATAACATTATTTCTAAAAAACAATAGATATTAGTTAATGTTTTATTGCCTATACAGTACTTAAAATCCTTGTTTTAAATGTCTTCTATGTATTGCCTGTATGTATGTACCTCTTTGTTCTATATTTCTTTTTACACCCCTAAACAAACTAGTATTTGATGTTTAATCCTTTACACATAGGCTATATTATTTTATCTTAATCCTAATTTCCTACTCTTCATTACCATCATTATTACTAAGTAATGCCATATAGTTAGGCAACATGATAAGTGGTTTGACCTATACAAATAGTCACAAAGAATGCATAACTCCAAAAGATGGTTCAAGACCAATTTTGTTTTTTTGACAAATAAAGCCCAACTCATACACTATAGTGGTCAGAAGCAGGGGCATACCAAGACTCATTTCATTGGGGGGGGGGTCGATCTCTGTAAATTTTACCAAATCACTACTTGATTTATGCCAAATTTTCAGCAGAAATCAAGAATTTTGCTAAATTTTGGGCAATTTCACAAAATTTTCACCTTTGGCAAAAATTTTACCAAATCTCAAAATCATTGGGGTGGCGGCATGCCCCCCCCTTGGGATACCCCTGGTCAGAAGTAAAGGCTAAAAATTATGCAGAATATATTAAATATCATTTTTATTGTAGATGGTGAACAGCTTTTTATTTTTTTATGGCAGGGTGATTTTTATAGCTTCCTGATTTGTTTCAATATTTTTACATCATTTTAACTTCAACAGATTTATTAGAACTTTAATCCTCACCAGATTTTAGATTATATTCACAACCATTTCCAGTAGCTATCTATGATGTAAAATTTTTTAAGGTTACCTTTAAATTGCTGGTATTTCTTTGTTCACAAGTTTATCAGAGAAGGAAGGCCTCTAAAACATAAACTGTATAGGGACCACCAGCATGTGGACACCTCTGCATGTGCAGCTACAGACCTTCCCCCAGCAATGGGTCAAATTGCTTGGTGCTGCAGAACACCAGATGAGAGGATCCCTTCCTAGAGGGACAACTATGAAGGGCAGATGATTCAGAACCCTGGACAATGGCCTCTGCTAAGGGTAGAGAGGAATAGTATACCACTATCTTGACAAAAAAAGCCACAAAACTTCTCTTTTTTCTGCTTTTAATACAGTTCTAATTTTTCATAGTTCCACAAATGTAGGGAATTGTCACAAGTCAGTTTATTTGAGTTACTTTTATAGCTATACACTGTGTTGATTGAGAAGTAACATTTTGTGTTTGTTTTAAAATTCAATTTTGGTCTTTACTTCTATCTTTTAACTTTGTTTTTTAGCTCATGGAGAACATTTAAAAGAAGAAGCATATTTACTAATTTGTCTGATTTAGAGGAAAAGTGCATTATTGTAATAATTGATCTATGTTGATGCATATTCAACAGTCTCTAAAAATTTAAGAAAACTTGTTAAAAGAATACATCAAGAATAGTTTATAAAAAATTATTTTTATTTAAATATTAATAAAGTAAAAGTAATAATGGAAAAGACTAAAAAGAGTATAATAAAAGCCTGGAATAAGCTGATATTTTCATTATTAATGATATTATCTCCTTCCTAACTCTTCTGCTATGCAGGGGTGAAGCACCAGCATTTTTATTGAGGAGGCAAGAGGGTCCATATCCAGATAGTCAAGGGCTATGGGCTATATTATAATTTTTTCCAAATTAATGGGGGGGGTCCAGTTGACAACAAGGGAGAACAATTAGAATTTATTACAAGGTAATTTTCACATGCAAGAACTCTCAAACCTGAGTCACTTTGATAGGGTAGCCACAAGGAATAAAATAAATGGGAGAGGGTAGGATGTCACAGGGATAGAGTAAGAAGTTGAGTTGGAAGTTAGTAACAGATCCTACTGAAGAGGTTTAAAGTTCCTCTATACCAAAATGGAATTTTCTTTTTTTGCAAACAGAAAGACCATCAAAAAATGTTTATTTGTTTTCTTTAGTATGCATTTCCAGGGGTGGTCTTGTTGAACCATTGATCCTAGAAGATCAAGAGAGCTGGTATAATTGGGAATCAAAAGTTATAGTGCCCTTTTTAAGTCACCAAAAAATTGGAAGGTAGCTTGCCCCTCTCTGATGCTTCCTTTTTTCTCTAATTAAAGTTGTCCAAAGCTGCCTGATTAAAATTTTGGGGTAGCCATTTTGTTCAGCAAAGATGAAAGGTTCAATAACTATGCCTTTGGGGATAATATGACCACAGGCCCTGGGAAAAGGCTATAAGTTAAAAAACTAACCCATTGTTTATGTTTAATTTTTTTCAGCAAAGATAGAATTGTCTAGAGGGAATCTTACAGGTTGGGTGTTTTATATGGGAGGTACTTTCCATGGAGGGGATTGAATTTTTCACGAAAGGGAGCCAGATTTACCAACCTTAGAAAATGGTCAAAAATTGAATATAAAAAAAAACAAGTTTTTTCAGCTGAAAGTAAAGGGTAATATTAAAACTCAAAATGAACAGAAATTATTCCATATTTGATACTTGCTCTTTATGCTAAGTTGCAACTTCTTAAAAAATGATTCCTGAAACACAAGTGCTGTTTAATTGGAATTAATTAAAAAAACTTTTTCCACAAAATAAGTTTTTCAAAGAAAAGTAAAGAACTCCATTAAACCAAAAATGAGTAAAAATAAAATCAAATAATCTACCAAGTGTGAAACTACCACAAATCAGCATCAATAAATAAATGAAACCCAATACAAATAGAAATTACAATAATTAACTGAGTCAAACTCAAAACAAGCAGAAATTAACATAAGTTGGGTGCAAAACCCCTATGCATTCCCAAGGACAGAACAAAATTTGCACTTTACTGAAAAAATATAGACGTTTTTACTTTTATAACTTTAATAAATCAAATAATATTAACATTTTGATTACTAAATATCAGTATATGTATATTAAACTGACAATGCACATTCATTTGTATTATATACCTTGAAAATACATACTTTTCTTTGAAAAACTTATTTTGTGGAAAAAGTTTTTTTAATTAATTTCTGTTTGTGTTATATTGACATAGTCTTCTAAGGGAAAAAGAAAATAACACTTTAAATCTTTCCGTTTTTAAGACTTTATAGTTTGGCCTGCTATTTGTATGCCGGAGAAAAATTTTCAGTAATTTTTAACAACATATACCCTTTTAAAAATCTGGACACAAATAGTACTGTTTAATTTAGTTTCATACCTCCTCTAGTTGACCTGAAATGGAAAACTTGATACCATTTGCAGAAAAATCTGTTTACTTTCTTTGATAGCTTGGATACACTTATGCTATTGTAATTTGATTAAATTTTAAGAGCAGAATTGGGAGGGTGGGAGTGGGAGGGGGATTAGTTGCCCTCAAATCACTTTTGACTATTAAAAAGGGCATCAGCCCTTTCTATTTTCAATTGAATGAGTCCTTTTCAAAGTTCCCATGACAACTCCTTCGATACAAAGTGCCCTGGTTTAAACAACAACAACAACAAAAAATAATACATTATACCCACTTCAATCTTTACTATAAAAATGTCAAGCCTTCCAATCGCTTTTGACTATTAAAAAGGGCACTAGGCCTTTCAATTTCCAATCAAATGAGCCCTTTTGGAAACAACAATGCTTTCTATAGGCAACTTATATTCCCCAAGGATATAAATTATTACCCCTTCCCTAAGGTTTTGTAGGGTGGTTGTATTTTTCTAAGACCGAATTTCAAGAGCATATTATTACGTTGAACAAAAAGGCTATTTCCAACTATTGATTGGACGTGTTTGAAAGGAGGGTGGGCGTGAAAGGGGCGTTAGGCGCTCTCCAATCACTTTCTACTATTAAAAATGGCACAAGCCCTTTCAATTTCCTATAAAATGAGTCCTTTTGAAGTTTGTATGAAAAAACTTTCAATAAAAAACTTAAATGCCCCCAGGGTAAAACTTACGCCCCTTGCCCTGGGTGTTGGGGGGGGGGGGGTGCCATACTCAAAGACCTATTCTCCAGAAGTTTCTACTACGTTGAAAAAATGGCTATCTGAAAATTTTTATTGGATGTGTTTGGAGGAATGGTGGTCGCGAGAGAGGGGTTAGTTACCCTCCAATCACTTTTGACTATTACAAAGGGCACTAGCCCTCTCAATTTCAAATTGAATGAGCCCCTTTTGAAGTTTTACGACAACTCAATCTGTAAAAACCTTATATGCCCCCAGGGCAGAACTTACAACCTTTGCCCTTTGGGCTCTGGGGGTTTGTCATCCTTAAATACGTAATTTCTAGAACGTTCAACTACGCTGAACAAAATGGCTATCTTTAAACTCTGATTGAATGTTTTTGGGGAAATGGTGGGCGTAATATGGGGGTTAATTACTCTCCACTGACTTTCGACTATTAAAAAGGGCAATTTCAGTTTCCAATCAAATGAGCCCTTTTTGAAATTTCTGTAACAACTTTCTATATAAACTTTATATGCCCCCAGGGCATAACTTACAACCCTTGCATTGAGGGCTCTGAGGGGGTTATCATCCTAAAAGACCAAATCTCCAGAACTTTCAACTACATTGAACAAAATGGATATCTCAAAATTTTGATTGGATGTGTTTGGGAAAATTATGGATGTGAGAGGGGTGTTAGTTGCTCTCCAATCATTTTCAACTATTAATAAAAAAGGCACTAGCCCTTTCAATTTCCAATTGAATGAGCCCTTTTGAAGTTTCTTTGCTTTCAATAAAAACCTTATATGCCCCCAGGGCACAACTTACAACCCTTGCCTTGAGGGCTGGGGGGGGGGGGGGGTTTCATTCTTAAAGACTTAATTTCCAAAACTTTCAACTACGTTGAATAAAATGGCTATCTAAAGTATTGATTGAATGTGTTTGGAGAAAAGATGGGCATGAAAGGGGGGTTAGTTGCCTTCAAATCACTTTCGACTATTAAAAAGTGCACTAGCCCTTTGAATTTCCAATCAAATGAACCCTTTTTCAAGTTTCTATGACAAAGATTTCAATAAAAACCTTATATGACCCCACGGCATAACTTATAACCCTTGTACTGAAAACTATGGGGGAGTGTCCTGCTCAAAGGTTTAATTTCCTGAACTTTGAACTTCGTGGAACAAATTGGCTATCTCAAAATCTTTATTGGATGTGTTTGGGGAAATGGTGGGCGTGGAAGGGGATGTTAGTTGCTTTCCAATCACTTTTGACTATTAAAAAGGGAACTAGCCATTTCAATTTCCAATCGAGTGAGCCCTTTTTGAAGTTTCTACGACAACACTTTATATAAAAACCTTATATGCCCCCTGGGCATAATTTACAACCCTTGCCCTGAGTGCTGTGGGGGGGGGGTTGTCATACTCAAAGACCAAATTTACAGAAATTAAAACTACATTGATTAAAATGGCTATCTTAAAGTTTTGATTAGGTGTGTTTGGGAAAAAGGTGGTCATGAGATGCGGATTAGTTGACCTCTAATCACTTTCGACCATTTAAAAGCACACTAGCCCTTTGAATTTCCAATTGAATGAGCCTGTTATAAAGTTTCTATGACAATGCCTTCTATAAAAAAAACAACTTATTTGCCCCCGGGCATAACTTACAACCCTTGTCCTAAGGGGGACTGTCCTCAAAACATAATTTCTATCCGTAAATCAACTACACTGAACAAACTGGCTATCTCAAGATTTTTATTGGATGTGTTTTCGGAAATGGTTGGCGTGGAACAGGTGTTAGTCAACTTCCAATCACTTTCAACTTTTGACAAGGGCACAAGCCACTCCAATCTCCAGTTGAATGAGTGCTTTTCAAAGTTTATATGACAACTTCTTTGATACAAAGTGCCATGCTCTAAAGGAAAAAATTAATAAATAATACATTGTGCCAACATTGTTCTTATATGTCCCCAGTGCATAACTTAAAACCCTTGCCCTGAGGACTGTGGGGGAGTGTCCTCCTCTTTACTTAGTCCCCACTTCTTGTCTCGTTCTCGAGTGTCCCTATGATTTATACAATAACTTTCTATATAAACCTTATATGCCCCCAGGGCATAACTTACAACCCTTGCACTGAGGGCTCTGAGCTGATTATCATCCTAAAAGACATAATTTCCAGAACATTCAACTACGTTGAACAAAATGGTTATCTCAAAATTTTGATTAGATGTGTTTTGGAAAAAGGTGGGCATGAGAGGGGTGTTAGTCACTATCCAATCACTTTCAGCTATTAAAAAAGGCACTAGCCCTTTCAATTTCCGATTGAATGAGCCCTTTTGAAGTTTCTATGACAACACTTTCAATAAAAACTGTATATGCCCCCATGGCAAAAATTACAACCCTTGCCCTAAGGGCTGTGGGGGGAGGGTTTGTCATCCTTAAAGACCTAATTTCCAAAACTTTCAACTACGTTGAAGAAAATGGCTATCTAAAAATTTTGATTGGATGTGTTTGGGGAAAAGGTGGACATGAGAGGGGGGCTAGTTGCCCTCAAATCACTTTTGACTATTAAAATGGGTACTAGCCCTTTGAATTTCAAATCAAATGAGCCCTTTTTCAAGTTTCTACAACAAAACCTTCTATAAAAACCTTATATGCCCCCAGGGTATAACCTACAACCCTTGCCCTGAGGGTTTTGGGGGAGTGTCCTCCTTAAAAACATATTTTCTATGTGGAAATCAACTACGCTGAACAAAAATGGTATCTCAAAATTTTGATTGGATGTGTTTGGGGGAATGATGGGTGTGGGGGGGCTAATTGCCCTCCAATCACTTTCGATTATTAAAAAGGGTACTAGCCCTTAGAATTTCCAATTGAATGAGCCTGTTTTGAAGTTTCTACAACAACGCCCTCTATAAAACCTTATATGGCCCCAGGGCACAACTTAAAACCCTTGTCCTAAGGGTTGTGGGAGAGTGTCCACCTCAAAAATATATTTTCTATCTGGAAATCAACTATACTGAACAAAATGACTATCTCAAAATTTTGATTGGATGTGTTTGGGGGAATGATGGGCGTGGGGGGGAGGGCTAGTTGCCCTCCAATAACTTTTGACTATTAAAAAGGGCATTAGCCCTTTGAATTTCCAATCAAATGACCATTTTTTAAAGTTTCTACGACAACACCTTCTATAAAAACCTTATATGCCCCCAGGGCATAATTTAAAACATTGCCCTGAGGGCTGTGGGGGAGTTTCCAACTCAAAACCAAATTATATATCTGGAAACCTAATACGGTTAGAAAATTAGCTGTTTTAAGATATTTAGTGGATGTTTTTGGGGGAATGATGTGTGTGGGGGGGGGGGTAGTTGCCCTCCAATCACTTTTGACTATTAAAAAGGGCGCTAGCCACTCCAATTTCCAATCGAATGAGTCCTTTTCGAAGTTTCTACAACAACTCCTTTGATACGAAGTGCCCAGGTATGGAGAAAAAAAAAAAACACATTGTGCCCACATCATTCTTTACTTAGGCAATAATATCTGTTCATTTTTGAGTTTTGATGTTTCTCATTACTTTCAGTTGAAAAAATTTTTTATTTTATTTAATAATATTATTGGCACAAAATTTTGCTTTTATGAGCAGGCTTCAAGTCTTCCTGAATTCTCCCTGAAATGATGCTCCTACTTCTATGTAAATAATATTGTCTAAATTTGGCCACTTACAGAAGGGAAAGAGTTAGATTTTCTTTGTGGAGAGAATAAAAAACTTTTTCAAAGTTAGTTAATATCATGTAGATTTTAAATCACCATTCACAGATTCTTCAGCGAGTACTCAAATGACAAGCAAAAAGTCTACACAGAAGTAATTTAAGCATGTGGAGCTGATCTCTGAGTGTGCCATCTTTTTTTGACTGGAGATGTTTGAGACTAATGTGAGAAAGTTGCTTTCTGGGTATAGCAAGTAGAATTATCCCTTGCTGAATGTTCTATTCCGATTCATTGCCTTTTTTAAATGTTCAATTGTTGTTCTATGCATTTTATATAATAGAACCCTTTACAAATAACCACAGAGTTGCAAAAAAAGGAGCCTATTTAACCCTGAAAGACTTTTTTGGTTTAAAACATTAAATCTGAATTCTCAGAATATTTGGGTCAATGTGTATTGATTAGGAATGACGAGACTCGAGGGCCTAGAGCATACACCAAATATGGAAGAACCTATAAAACTGAATGTTTTTTGATAAGGTGTTCAGTATAGAATTCCTCTTTCCATTGTTGGGGGACCCCCATGCAATAAGGTCACTTGATAAGATTATTTTGCTAGGTAAACTGTAAGACTAGCAGAGCTGAAACTCCAAACTCTTGTATACAGGAGAAATAGAAGTGATGCCATTTTAACCTGTAAGTTAATGAGGGGTAATACACTCCCTGCATTATTTCCCGCTGTTGGTCCAAACTCAAGAACTAGAGTTCATCAGTTGAAACTTGTTAAGGAGCCTACCCTATCCAGAGTCCATGCTCAATTCTATTCCTCAAGAATTGTCAAGAGCTGGGATAAACTCTCTAACAAAACTGTAACTTCTGAATCTGTGGACATCTTCAAACAAAGACTGGGTGCTGAGTGGTCCTTCAGGGAGTGTAAACTCAACTGGGAAGGTATTAATCAGCACTGTGCACCTGGTCACTAAAGAATCCAGAATACAGCTCAAATCGTCAACTCTGGAGCTCTACAAGGAGAAATCCTTAGATTGCTCCAAGCTGCAATTTAAAGTAAAACTAAGGCACCTTTCAACACATGACTAAACAATTGACAATGGTTGTAATATTTCCATTAGCAGCCCTGTGTATAAGCAATTAGACTTAGTTAGACTTAGGTCCTCTCATGCCTTGAGGTGCTAAGGAAACAACTGTTGATCTCCATGTCACTTGGTCCTATGCCAGCAACCAGAGCTCCTGAATTGACCTACTTGAATGTGTAGCCTCCTTCTCTAGTTTCTAACTAAGAATTATATCCCACTTCTGCACAGACTAGGCAGTTTCCAGCAAAGCACTATATGGGAGTCTGCCCTCTTTCATTCTTATCATATGTCCCCAGTACCTCCAATGCCTCTTAAGTATTTCAATAGTGATTAGAGGCTGCTTTGTCTGGGCTCTAATCTGCAGCTCCATGGTTTTCATCAGAATTATTCTTAACTGACTCTAGTCTGGACTCCAGATTACTGAAAGATTAGAAAGGGATGGAACATTCATCTGTATTGAATTTTTATTGCTGCTGAGTTATCTGCGTTATATTGTGCATTAAGTTGTAGAGAAATAAAATTTAACTTGAATATTACTTATATAATTAAGGAATACCAACCTTTTGGACGGAAACATATTCCTGATTCTGAAGAAGTTCCTGCAGGAAAAACTAGCAAGTGTGATCCATTTCTCCTTTTTTCTAATATACAAGATGCAGCTTTGCCTTCACTCTCAGTATTAGAGCCTTCTGTAAACAAAAATGAAGTGAGAGAGGTAAGAATTGTCTTTGTTTTAGAATATGCATGTGCTTAATTATTAAAATACCTGGTCTGCTTTGTTTCTTTAAAGAAATGTCTTTTTTAAATGTAAACACTGCAACTTAAAAAAAAACTTTTTGATAAACTATGCTACTGAAGGGTTACTTTTCTAGCAAGAGAAGGTGCAGATAAATGAATATGTATCAATGCATGAAATTTAGCTATCTTCAGATATTTTTATCCCAAAATTGGAATCTAAGAAGCTTGGCAAATCTGTACTACTACTCAAGTTTGCCACTTTAATCATTTGTTTTAGCATCTATAATTTATTAATTTTAGTACCAAAACTATTCTAAAAGGAAGAGGTCCAAATGTTCCAAAATTTTAGATAACTTCCAGCTTCTGAACGCATTAAAAAAACGTCAAGCATCATAATTACACATATAGCCAAAATAGATTCCTGCTTTTACAGGCTTGAGCTAGCCTATATACAACAAGCCACTCGTCCTCGTCTATAGTGACAGCTTTAGTTCCCAGTTTGCTCAACAGCCATGATATTTACATGTGTGCCAATATCCTTGACATCTGTATCTGAGTTTTACATGGCCCAGCAAATCAGTTTCTTCTTCAAGAAATATATGATTTGTTTAAAGACAAGTTATTTTGTTTGTGGTAAGAATTGAGGATTTATGGCTCCAAAGTTTTCCCCAAGGTTTGCAGCTCAGCATACCTTAACATGCTTTTTTCGTTTGATGCCAGGATTGGTTCTATGGAAGTTTGGCAATTAAACAAAATACACTGGGCATTTATTCTTGCTTGAGAGTATCTTTATAAAGACGGAAAAAAACAGAAGTAGTTCAGAGTTACATTCTAAACCAAAAAAATTCATTTTTTATAATTGATTTTTCATTTTTGAATCTCCTGCTTTCATAGTGAAAACTGTTATTTACCAAAAGGAGATTTATTTGTATTAGCTGGTGTTGTTTTTAAGAGGAGGAATGAGTATTGCTGACCATTTGAAGATACTATTTTTAAAGCCAAAGGGATGAAAAGACTAGGGATAAAATGCTTGTCTGTCTGCAAATATATTTGTTGGTTGAAATTGTCTATATTATGACAGTTGTTGGTTGGTTTGTGAAGACCCTCATAAACCCAAGTACCCATTCAAAACATGCTTGATAGTAGAAAAGTTTCTGAACTTTTCATTTAGCCTTTGTGGCAAGCTTTTAACTTGGACTTGGGAGTAAATCCTTCTAAATACATGATAATACCAATTCGTTTCTTCAAATCCCAGCCCCATTTTCTCAATCCTATATCTCCTGATATTTCCATGTCCTCCTTAAAATTACTTGGCCTCACAATTTCTTCTAATATGAAGTGGGGTATCCATGTTGAAAATGTCATAAATAAAGATAAAGCATCTATCTCCTTCCTTAAGCTTCTAGATAAATTTGACATCCCCCTTCCTATTCTTTAAGAATTTATTGGTTTTTTTTCTGCCCTCGTCTCAGACATATTTGTCCAGTTCGGCACCCTGATATTTGCAGGGAAGAGTCAGATAAAATTGAATCTATCCAAAAAAGAGCCCTACAAGTGAGTCCCATACTCTCTCTTTATAAAAAAAGGCTTTTATAAAGAGAACTTTTGTAAACAGGGGCGGATCCCTGGGGGGAGGGGGGACCCTGCTCCCCAGATTTTTCTTTAGCCTTAATTGCAAGCTTGGGGCATGTAAAAACAGCACAGCTTTTTTGAAAGGCTCACTTGTTCTCACATCAAAATGAACAAATATTTCTAAAATGGTAAAATCTATGATTATAGGTATTTTTATCAAGTTTATGAGGACCTGGAACTTAGTTGTATGTCCTTTAATGCGTGTTTGTTAAATGTTTCATGTTCTAATGTACCACTGATCACACCTGATAGTCTCGACCTATAATATTTTCCATAAAATTTCATTTTTGCTTATGTAGGAGTTTCAAGCTATTAGGTTAACATAGATTTTAAATTAACGTTAAATTCAAAGATCAGCGTGCACTGTTTTATCTAGATAAAGATAAGATTTATTTCAAAAATAGCTATTCACAAGCCTGGCTGGGCCAAATTCGTATTTCAAATTTAAAACAAAATCAGAAATTGGTTTAAAACTTAATTTGCTTAAAACTGACCAAAGAACGTACTGTCATTTTATCAAAATCGTCAGAAAAAAAAAGCAAATAGTAAATATTAAAAATATATATATATACATATAGGTGCCATGGCATTAACTTGATAAAATTAGTAAATTAGGAAAGGTCATTAACAGCATCAAAAGTATGACAAAAGCGAACAAATACAAATTACAAGAAGTAGCTTAAAGTCAATAAATAATATCATGACAACAAAAAATCGTTAAGAAAAGACGAAAACAAAATGGTAAAAATGCCAAAACAATAAATATCAGATTGAAAAAAAAATCATTCTCAAGTCAATAAATTAAGCTGGGGAATGTCAAAACAAGCTAAAAATGATAAAAACTGGTTAAACTTAATAAAAATAAAATAAAAGAAGGGGGAAAACAAAACAAGCAAAGAAATACAAAAACCTGGGCACCACCAGTACTAAATAATTGAAAAGGGAAATAAGCAGGTTATTTTGTTGATTTGTTTCCGTAACGAAGGGGACAAAGTTTTTTTTATATCTGGAGGTAAAGCAGTGAATGGGGGGACAAGGTAGGAATGGATTCAGAAACAATTTGAGGTGGTTGGAATCAGGTTGGGAAGTGTCTATTGGGGAAAATATTTTCCATGCGGGGGTTCGTTAGTGCATTTTTTTTTTGCAAAACAGACACAAAGTAACTGTCCTGCACTCAATTGTTTCTAACCTAGCTTTTTCTTTGTTAGAAAAAGATAGTATGGAACCTATCTTCTTTGAAAATTATTTGTAGGGCTCTTTTTAGATGGATTCAATTTTTCCTGATTCTTCCCGGGAGATGCCCGGGTGCCAAACTGGACAAGCATATTGAAGAAGTGGGCTGAGAAAGGAAGTATACTTCCCTAAAAAATGGGAAGGAGGGATGTTAAATCTATTTAGGAGTTTAAGTAAAGAGACAGACGGATTAGCTTTATGAATAATATTTTGAATGTGGATACCCCACTTTAAGTTTGAAGATATTGTGACGCCAAGTATTTTAAAGGAGGATACATAAATTTTAGGAGGGATAGGATTAAGAAAACAGGACAAGAATTTTGGGAAGCGTATTGGCATTATCATGGATTTAGAGGGGTTAATTCTCGTGTCTAAATTCAATGCATCATCTACTATGTCATTGAGGATGCTCATAGGGTTGCATAATACATTTCTGTGACTGTTAGGTTTCAATGAATGTTAGGTCATCAATAAATTTCTATCTGTCAGGAATTTCCTTAACAAGGCTGGTAATCGTAACTGAATAAAGGAAGGGGATGCAGGAGAGCACTTTGGGACAGTCCATTGTGTACAGGAAGGGAACTGGAGTAATGTTTCTATTATTTGACTACCTGCGACCTATTGCATTAGAAGGAGGCAAACAATTTCACCAGGAAAGAATTGACATTGTATTCAGTGACAAGTTTCTTGACTAATATATTGTGGTTAAGAAGGTTAAATGCCTTTGAAGGTCAATGGACGTTAAGTTTAGCCAGGAATTAGGCTTTTCAGGAATTTATCCAATGTAGTCAATAAGAAAAACAAGATAATCGGAGGTAGAAGTGGATTTGAGATTCCCAAACTGCCACAGTTCAGTTTAAGGTATAATTTTTTCCTTTAGCCAGTTTGCTAGGAATCCTTTATGTAGTTACGAAAATATACGAGTTTAAGAGAAATAGGACGAACGGCTTCAAAACCAGGCTAATGTAACCCTGTTCCCATATTCGTGGAAAACGCTCAGACTCAGTAATCTCATTGGAAAGGACATTTAGGGGCTTCGAAAGGAAGTCATTGAAAGCACTAATAAGAGAAAATAGGTTATCCAATGGGCAACGCATGTTTTTCAAAGTTTCTCAATTCTTCTTTCCCAGATCTTAGATGAATCTGTTGGGTATTAATAAATCAATTTTGGCAGGCTTCAGACGAGAGCTGCGAGGAACCTGTTAAAATTATTTGCGATAGTTTTGGGGGTTTCAGGTACATTGAAGTTAGCTGTTCAGGACTATTGCCACCAGGGCCGTCACGTATGAGGTGGGACGCCCCCCGCAATGTTTTTGGTCACTCGGTAAAAAATAAGTCGGTAAAATCGTGTTTTTGGCGTTAATTTTTTTTTGACGCCGTTAAAATTCTTTGTTCGGTTCACTAAACACTACGAAAATACTGACATGGCATCTACAGAATATTTCGAACTTGGTCAGTAAACGGATCAGTTTTACCGACTCCTGCCGTGATTTTACAGATGGTGCCACTGCTTTCCATTTGGTTAAATAAACACCATTAAAATAGTGACAAAATATGTACCGAAATCTAAATATCAGTTGATAAATGCAGCGGTTTTACCGACATGTGCAGTGATTCTACGTATTGTATTCGAAACGGACGTTATGCTAATTGTTGACAAAAAACAGTCGGTAAAACTGACCAGCCAGTCGGTAAAATCTCTTGCCATGAGGGATCCCGGGTCATGGGACTGTACTTTAGTAACAGCTATAATATCAGTTTGATTCAATTCTGATAGCACCTTGAGTTCGATAAGCTTATCAAAATTGAGACTTTCAGCGTTAGTGACTAAAGATTTAGGAAATTTAAAACGATTTGGGAGACATGAAGTTTAAGAGTTTGAATAATTATTTGGTATTGGGTTATGGGACCTAGAAAAGACAAAGTAAGGGACGGACTTATCTTGGGTGTTGAGGGTTGGGGAATAGGACAAGGATACAGAGGAAGCACGATGAGGAAGATAGAACTGGTTTTCAGTTGACCACAAGGGAGAACAATTATATTTTATTACAAGATTATTTTCAAATGCAAGAACTCTCGAACCTGAGTCACATGAATAGGGTAGCCACGAGGGATAAAATAAATGGAAAGGGTAGGATTTCACGGGGATAGGGTAAGAAGAATTCGAGCTTGGAGGGTTCTTGATAGGGGAAGAGGAGTGATGGGGAGCTAGGATGGTGCTAGAAAATGGAAGTAGGGTGGGAAGCGTCTGGGAGAAGAGGGGCTGAGTTTTTTTTTTACAAATGGAGGATGGAGGAACGATATTTTTTGTTGTTAGTCCTTTTGAACCATGAATAATTCATATTTCGTTATCACTATAATTTTGACAGAACGGGTCGGTAACGTTTTCACTAACCTACATAGATTTTGGTTTAATTTTATTGATCCTCGTGGGAGAACTGGATAGGGTCATTTGCTTGGCAGGATTAATTACTGATGAATTATTAACTTCCGCTGAGGTGAGGTCGCTGTTACAGTGCCTTGGATCCATCTTGCTGAATTGGAAAGGAAGAGGAATGTCGCATTCCACGTTTTGGGTAGGCTATTCAATTGGTTAGGAATTTCTGGATCCGGCATTGTAGGCAGTAGATTAGAAATAATTCCGGATATATGGGTCGGGGATTCATCTAGATTTTGTTTCAACTCCAAAAACCACAAAACTGTTTCTGATTTTCAGATTTGATTGGGGTAGCTCGGTCTGGCATACAGAGTTCTTAAGAAGGGGAGCTGGCCCTTTGGGACAACTCTGAGTTTGACATGTTATATCATATGTAGCGAAAATTGGGCGAAATTCTGTTTGAACTGACACTTCTCGTGAGGTAAAGGCTAGATTTGTCGTTGGGGTTGCTGAGAGTAGGAGGGGGGTCTACAAAATCAAGCGCTGTCCTTAGTCTGACATACCACTTCCAGAGGGGAGATGTCCCTTCCCGATGGAGGTCGGGGGAAGTTTAATCAGCCCTGGAAAGAGAGAGTCAGCGGAGATTCGACATTAATCTTCTTGAGGATACTGAACATCCTGACTCTTGAATTAGTAGAATGGGAATGCAAGGCGAAGATAAGACAGGTGACTTAAAAGAGTTTGCTTGCAAGTTAGAAGCGTCCTTAGAGGAACAGTCTAGACACAGCCACCTTTCATTCCAATTGGTAGCATCAATTCGAGCACACTTTTCAGCTCCTGCATGAAAGAAGAATTGCACTCCCTTCTTGATAACAATAGATACATCAAAAGAATCGAATTTTCATGTTGATTCAAAATATATAAAACTCATTAAGTTTATTGTTACCCATCAAAAGTTGAGAGCCTGAGAAAATTTGGTCAACTTTTGGAAAAAGGGAGAAAACCCCCCAAACATCAAGTGATCTTAATGAAAATCACACCATCAGATTCAGCATATTACAGAATCCTACTGAAGAGTTTTGGAGCTCCTGTGTACCAAAATGTGGAATTTGAATTTTTTTTCAAAAAAAGATCATCGAAAAATATTTATTCGTTTTCTTTAGTATATTTTCCTCAGGGGTGATCGTGTTGAACCAATGATCATAGAAGATCGTGAGAGGGCTCATTTGATCGGAAATCAAAAGTTCTAGTGCCCTTTTTAAGAGACCAAAAATTGGAGGATAGCTAGCCCCATTCCGATGCTCCTTTTTTCTCCAAAGTCGTCCGATTCAAATTTTGAGATAGCTGTTTTGTTCAACATAGTTGAAAGGTTCAATAACTATGCTTTTGGGGATAATATGACCACCCATAGCCCATAAAAAAAGGTTATAAGTTAAAAAATTTACCTGTTGTTTACGTTTAATATTGTCCAGCGAAGATAGAAATGTGTGGAGGGAATTTTACGGGTGGGGGTGTTTTATGTGGGAGGTACTTTCCACGGAGGATATTGCCGTGAGGGGAGGAAGTTTTCATGAAGGGGAGCCTGATTTACCGCCCTTTTTGAAAAACTATAGGAAATTGAATATAAAAACAAGTTTTGTCAACTGAGAGTAAAGAGCGACATTAAAACTCAAAAGGAACAGAAATTATTCCGTATATGAAGTAGACCTCGGCGCCGCACCGGTGGATAGACCGATCGCCGCCGACGAGAGGCCCAGTCGAACGCCGCCGAAGTGTCGTAACGCCGCCGGTCCGCCGCAGGCGCGCCGCCACCGGCAGAGGCAGGGGCGTTCGGTCGACATGAAATTAATTTTGCGGCAATTCTTTATTGCGTCAACCGCAAAGTTGGAGCTTATCCTTCTCGCGTGGTTTAGTATTTCGATTTTCCTGATTAGAAATCAAGCAGGGCTTCCACTATCCCCGAATTTTAGGGTATTTACCCGAAAATCTATGCGTCACCCCGAAAAAAAATTTGGTTCCTCGAAAATCACGCAATCACGGTGCCACCCCTAGCGATTTATCACCAGTGACTTTCCCTGCCAAATATTACTTTGCATACCATAATTCTTCACTACTATCTTGTCCATTAATTTTCGTCTCTTTTGCTACTTTGCATAAAAACCAGACAGATGCAATATGCAATTGCAAATATTGCAATATACACAGTTCTTCATATGTTGATTAAAAAAAGTATCGTCTTTATGAAATGAGTTTAAATAATTTCGAATGCAGTTTCCCAATCGCTATTTCTTGCATTATTCGTAGTCAAGAATTTTATTTTCAAGTTTAATAGAATTATAGAACGTATTCACTACTATACAACTTCAGCCTTCAGTTGGATTTTGAAATTGACAGCTGACAGTTAGTTTCTACAGCTGAATTGTAAGTTTACGGATTTTTTTTTGCTGTTTTTAGATAAGATTTTATTAATGTTTAATGCTCAATTGTTGAACGCCTGATAGAAAATACAATCTTTCTTTCTGAAACATTTTAACCCCCCCCCCCCCCCAAAAAAAACCTTCTATTGAGACGAAATATAGCTATAGACTAAGCTATGTACAAGGTTGGGGAATTATAGACTGAACCGGAAGTTACCCCAAAAATATGATTAATAAATAAATTGTAAATTATTGCCTATAGGGGGGGGGATAGGGGGCTATCATTTTTGAATGATAATACCTCATTTTATTTTATTGAAAGCAGGGATGCCAAAAAGATAATTATTTTTTTCATTTAAAATTGAGACAGAAGAAAATGATATCAAATTCCCTGAGAAAACATTGAAATATTTTGATAGACCCAGGGCCCCCCATTAGGACTTGTTCATTGTATTGGGTATTTTGTGATTTCTCATAGGCTACTGGTCTAATTTGGCTTTTGTGTGTGCTTCCTTTTAATTAGATTCTTTAGATCTTATTGAATGCCACGGCGAATCTATGACTCAGTTTTCCAATAATTTGAGGCATATCTGAATAATTTCGACATTTTGTTGTTGTCTTTGAACTCCCTTACTCATACCCTTAATTTTTTTTAAAGGAAGACTAAGCTGTTTCACGTTATTTTGTGTGTTTGTTTGAACCATATAGTGACCTAGTTAATTATTAAGTAAATGATTTTTTTTTATTGAAAGCAGGGATACCAAAAAGCAATTTTTTTTTTAATTTAAAGCAGAGACGGCATCCTATCAAGGTGGTATCCAGAGGGGGGGGGGTAGTGAGCTATCATATTTAAATGATAATACCTCGATTTTTTTTTTGAAAGCTGGGGTGCCAATAAGTAATATTTGTTTTTTATTTAAAGCAGAGACGGTATCCTATCAAGATGGTATCCCGAGGGGGGACATAGGGAGTTATTATATTTAAGTGATGGTTACCTTGATTTTTTTTATTGAAAGCAGGGATGCCAAAAAGTTGAAAAGTTGACAAAAATTAACAAGATTTCCGTGAGTTATACTTGATACAGCACTTACATGGTTTTATCGTCCAAAGGGAAAGGGACATATGCGTCCAACCCGTTTTTTCCTTATTGATGAAATGGGTTTACTTTGAAAATATTTATTCATAAGTACCAGGCAGATTCACACTAAAACGAATTGGTGTGACGAAAGTGATATCGACATCCCCACCTAACGTTGCGCTCGAGTGACAATGGCGCCCTTGGTCCAGTGCTTAAGTTACATTAAAAGGCCGGGTCATAGTAAAAGCTTTCAATTTGGGAGGTTCAAGGAGGAGTCTTTGACAGTCACCTCCTTGAATCTAGTACCCTATGACCTCAGGGTACTAGATGTTGCAGCGTTCTTCAGTATCTACAGTGGTTTAAAAAATTCGATCACCCCACAAATGATTACCGAAAATATGCACAAATACAACAAATGTAACATTTGGAATATTATAACACTTTTTTCAAAGCTTTGAAGAAAAGCAAAAAAGGCTAAATACCCCTAACTACGCTTGAAAGCTATTTTAAAAAGAAACTCTTTGGAGATTTCCATGGAAATGACCATAGCAGAAGCTTTGAGCCTGGGTGGGGATCAAAGAGGTGTCTTTGAGTAGTTTGACCTCAGGTGACTTATTGTTGTGACTTTCTTAAATTTGGTAATTTTTGTGAGCATTTGGAAATCAAAGCTTAAACTCAATAACTGATACTAAGTGTCCTAACATTTTGCTTGGATTGAAAGTGACGAACTAAGATGAAAATCCCAACATATTTTTGAAGCAACATAAGTTTACATATTATTTCATTCTATTACGTTCTAAACAAATTAGCTTTTCATCTTTCATCGAATCAGATGCCTAATACTTCATTTTTGTTTATATTAAATAAAACCTTAACTGTTTTTTGTTTTTTTTTAATTGAAATCTTCTCATGTGAAGTGTTCATCATGTATTTTTCAGTTTGATAAATTTACTCCTTTTAGATGCAGTTTATAATTTAACTGATATTAGGTATTTATCAGTTTATAATTTGGAATGAATCCCCAAAAGAAAAAATGAATAATATCCAAAAGAGCAGCTAAAAGCAATAAAAAAGCAGCAATTCAGCGTTAGCTTACATGACATATATTCTATAAAGAAGACAAAAAACTTTAAAATGTATTTTCTTTTAATTGTTATTAAAAACCAGTTTTTAATACAAGAAGGCTTTTCAGAATCCAAAAGAGCAAAAAAAAACAAACAATCAATCTCAAAGTCGCCCATTTCAACTTTATAAAGGTGACAATGGCATAGGGCATTATGAAAAAATTAAGCTTCTAAATTCAAACTTATATTCAAAGTTTTTACCCAGATAACTGACGAATTTTGTGATACGGTATTTGAAGTTCTGTATGCAGCAATGCACGATGAAAAAAACTACTAATTTTGATAATTATTTATGTTAAGAATACATAGCTAATAGATACTTCAACTACTCGTATTATGCAAGGGTTCTGAAACGCCACAGCCATTTCGTTTCTACGAGATTTCTTTTTCTCTTGATGAATAGCGAAGAAGACCAGCCAGCGACTTGTGAATTTTTGAACTCATGAATAGGCTCGAATCTGTTGTAAATTTAAGCTGTGATTTGAGAAAGACTGATGAAAACATTAGTTTTTGCGGTCACGTGTAATTTTTTCTTTAGAACGAGCTTTTTTTATTGCTATCATTTAGAGTTAGACAGTCCGGCCGCGGGACATCACAGTTGCCCGAGGTTTTTTAAAGTTCATTTCTGCTACACTCTGTGTAGGCAAAATAATTTCGACCAATCACAATGTCCTGGCCCTTTTATAAGCACCCTTGATTGGTCCAAAGTGACGAAGACTAGAAATTGATGTCTAACTAAGCACACGTTTGAATGTGCTTATGGCGATTTAATAATGCTTGGGGCCAGTTTAGTATAAGATCTCTGCTGGAACTAACGAAGAATGTTTAATTTGTTTTTCGTAGTTAAGCATTCATTGATCCGTGTTACATGGGGACTTAGCTTAAAATCTCTGATTCTATCAGTTATGACAATTATTCTTTTCCCCTTTTAAACTTAAAAGTGGTTCACATGCAACTGAGCCCCATTCAACTATAACCCATTTAACTCAACCCCATTCAACTCCACCCTCATGTTTCTCAACCCACATCCAATTCAACATTAGTGAATTGGCCCTTGACTCTTGTGCATCTCAAATCTATTTAACTCAGCCCCCGTGCGATTCAACCCTCTCTTAACTCAAACCCCCATGCAATTAAATCCCCATTTAACTCAACCCTTATGCAACTCAACCCTTATGCAACTCAATCCAATTCAATTCAACATAAAGAAAGAAAAACGAGCAAAAATGGGGTTTTTAAAGGCCAAATGAAAATACTGAAAAAACACAACAAAGCGAATATTTCAAGAGGACAAACGCCTCTCTTCTTCAGCGCGAAACGAAATAATGTATCCAAGGAAAGTGCAGAAGAAAAAAACAACAAAAAAACAAAAGCGGGAAGTCAATGTGAAAAGAACCAAAAAACCAAAGAAAAAACCAAAAACTTAGAAGATGAATAAAATTCAATAAAAGCCAAAAATTATATGAATTAAAACCAAGTACCTAACAACCATAAAAGCCGATTTGCACAAAATCCAAAAAATTATGAACTGCCATCGACGGATACTAGCATTTTTTGCTCGTTTTTCTTTCTTTATGTTATGTCAGGCCACTGTGGTTTAAGAAATTAAATTAAATTCAATTCGATTGAATTCAACCTGACGTTGCAGTTACTAGTTACACGCACAAACAGGGTTGAGTCGCATGGGGTAAAATTTAATGGGGGATTTTGAGTTAATCAGTGGTGGATTTATATAGGGTTGAACTGAATGTGGGCTGAATTACATGGATGTTATTTGAAGGGAGTTGAGTTTAGGGGGGGGGGGGGGGGCTGAGTTACACTTGCTGTAGTAAAAGTTTCTAATTCTAACTGTAATTAACGACAAGAAGAATTAAAAATGTGGTTACTATTTGTAAAAAATGATAATATTTATTAAATGGTTTTGATACTAAATCGACAGTTTGATTTGTAAATGACAAAAATAATTTTTGCTTAGGAACTAAAAGTATCCACGCCAGGTTGTAATTGAAGTCTGAACAACGAAATCATGAAAGGGAGTAAAAATCTTGATACCAGTAGAGATGACCCTAAAGCTCCCATTGCCCACCCCTGCTGCCACCTACAACTTTTTTTTACATAATTCATGTCTGTTTGTTGTCAGTGAAAATGAAAAAACAGAAATTTTCTCACTTGAAAAACCATGAATTTTGTCACATTTATGGTTGTTTTCATGGATGGTTATGGATGATTTATGGTTTTTGTCAGTGAGAATTTTAAAAAAAGTAAATTTTTCAAATTTATGTATGTCAAAATCAATTAATTTCTTTTTTTTTTTTTTCTAATTTATAATTTTAAAAACAGGAAATTTAACTCTGAGAAAACAAAAAACCACGTGGTGCTGTCACGAGTCATGACACCTGTGCTGTCGACCTCAATTCACCTATCGTGAATCAATAATTCCCCTTAGAAACAACAAATTAATTTCCCCTTTCTTGACAGATCAATCAATCAATGACATCATCTGTCAGACTTTAAACATTTTCGCCTAGAAACATTTCTCCAGGAATAGATTCAAATCATTAATGTCTTTGCCTCGGGAACAGTTCTACTGGTCGAACTCCAAAGGATATTAATAACCAAAGGCCATGGAAACAATTAGGCAAGAAACATCTTAGCGATGAATTGTTTTAGCGCGCGAAAAGGTTTCCTATTAATTTGAAATGCGTTAGCGCAGAGATGCCAATAACAAAGGAACACGCTGAATTTGCGTTTAGTGATTATTTGGGCGAAACCGTTTTAGACAGGTTATGGAACTATTTCGGTGAAAAAGATAGAGACATTTTAAAAGAAGATTTTTGAAGAGATTTTAGAAGATAATTTGAGTGTGGTCGTTATAATACACAAGTTTCATTTGAACAGTGTTGTGAGGTCCTCTAACCCAACCCCAAAGGGTTCCAATCCTCCTACCCCAACCCCGAAGGAAGCCCCCGGTCCTCAAAAGCCCCCCAAGCTCCCAAAGGCCCTCCACCGGTCCCCAAATGTCCCCCAGGCCCCCAACTGCCCCCCGGACCCTCAAAGGCCCCCCAAGCTCCCAAAGGGCCACCGGCGCCCCCAAAGGCCCACCCAGACCCCCAAAGGCCATCCCCGGGCCCCCCAAAGGCCCATCGAGCTCCCAAAGGACCAACGGGGTCCCAAAGGCCCGCCACTGGTCCCCAAAAGTCCCCCCGGCACCCAGAGGCCCGCCCTGGGGGCCCCCCCCCCCCAAAGGCCCATCGAGTTCCCAAAGGACCAACGGGGTCCCAAAGGCCCTCCACCGGTCCCCAAATGTCCCTCCGGACCCCCAAAGGCCCTCCCTGTGCCCCAAAGGCCCACCGGTCCCCAAAAGTCCCACCGGACTCCCCAAGGCCCTCCCTGTGCCCCAAAGGCCCTTCCCTGTGCCCCCAGTCAATTATCAGAAAGTATTGTGACACAATGGATAGAACATATGAAATTATTGATGAACTTGAAGCCTTGGCAGCCACAATTAGCAATGTAAGTTATGTTTTCATTTTTTATTTTAAAAATAAAATTGTTTTCCGTGGTCACCCTCTACTATATTCGGGTAAACCCCCCCCCCTATACAAACGTCCCTATATGATGTTTATACTCGATAAAAAGTGTAAAATACGCTTTTTTTTCGTTACGTAAACCCCATCCTTCCTTCCCCCTCTGTTTACGACCTTAATTCTAGCAAAAAGAAATAATTTTCTTTTGTTAAATTTATGCAATTTTAAGTGTCTATCTCCTAGCTAAAAGCGATCATTGACGTCCGTCACTGGTTCTATTAACCTATCCTTGTTTTGATAAAATGCTCTCCGGAACGAGGCCCATAATTAGTTGTCATACTTTCCCATATGTGCTTACGATCTCAGCAGCCAAAGTCAAAAGGACCTCTTTCTCCGTAAAAATTAAAACACTATGATGCACTTGTAATAATTAGGTGCAGACGCACTGTGCTATTTTGGAGAACCGGTGAAAACTCGTTATTTTCAAATTAAGATCTAACAATATATTTAGGACATTGGCGAAAGGGGGAGGGGGCCATGCCTCAATTCTATCGCCATCATTGTAAGGTGAAAACAAACTGTTTCTTCGCGTGAAAAGTAAGGGGGTGAGTTTAAGAAAAAGATACATTGCTTTATTATGCGTAAATTGAATAGCATTTTTACCATATCGTTCGGTGGAGGGAGGGGGTATTTTTCCCCATGTCTTTTCTCAGGGATATTTTCCGTGGGGGTTATTTTCCGTGGGCTGTTTTTTCTGGGTGTGTGATAAATACCAGCTATCGTAAAAGGATATGGAAAGATAAAAAATACCGTTAATACTTTAAATACACCAAACAAGGCGTGCACAATGCAGATTAAAACCAGAAAAGAACAGAAACGCTTAAAAATAAGAAATTAGGCCGATTTATATAGGCGGGCTTTTGAAGGCCTCAGTGAGCCGTAATTTACAGATTCAAAAAAGGATGCACTTAGTATATTTCACGAAACCTGATTTGGGAGGTGTAGTTTGATTTTTGGACTTTTCAGAGCTAGGATTCTTAGTCACTCATAGGTGTTTGTTGTCTGAAACTTCGGGTTTGGGATGAGTAGTTGG